>NC_133771.1:88102216-88119413 GCF_003597395.2 Chelonoidis abingdonii
ACTATTAAAGACTAAGAATTAACACTAACTACAACTATAAGTATAAACTAGAGAAAAAACGGGTTGAAAGCTAGGGAAGTGGAGGTCAGCAAGCCGCACTCCACTGTTCCAACGACTGACACGGGCGGTAAGAAGGAACTGAGGAGCGGCCGGGTCGGCAGGGACATATATACGGTGCCCCAAAGCGCCACTCCAGGGGGCGCCTGCCAACCCGCCGGGTGTTGCTAGGGGAAAATTCTTCCGATGAACGTGCATGCGGCGCGCGCACACCTACTTGGAATGAATATGAGCAAGCACTCGAAGAAGAAGGATAAAAACCCCATTCCAAACCTCTTACACCTTAAGCCTGTAACTCCAGCTGAGTGGACTCGGAAAGCTTTCGCCCATGCCGACCCTCCAAACCAATCAATCAGTGAAAAGGGAAGAGTATTCCCCTTCATCATCCTGCTTCGGTAGCATTTTACAGCACTTTTCACTGGTGTAAATTCCTAGATAAGGGGAGAATCAAGCTACCCCAAATTTCAATTTTTGGACAAGCATTAAGAGTCTGCTGCCTCATTGGATGAGCATTTTTATTGGGAAAATAGCTGCTTTAAGATGCAAATTTAAGAGAAAAGAACAGAAGGGAGAGCACAGGCAACATTGAGGTAGGGGAGGTGGCAGTTGCCTTTTCTCTTTGTTGGCCCTAATATTGGCACAAGCATGAATCTAGCCCTTAATGTGCACCCACATTCTGACTGGTAGAAAGGCTGCATACAGTCCCCTCAGTGAAAATTATTCCTGCTAGAAATAAGAATAACTTGAGGCTGGTGCACAGACGCCATTGCAGAGTTGGGAGCAGATGTGCAACAAGTGTTGGGGCTGTACTTTACTTCTAATTTTTAATGCAAATTTCATGCAGATATTACCAGGATGCACTTATGCTGGCTCCAATGCTAGCAGCACCTGGTAAGTGCTGAGAGGAAGCACACAGTATACATGGCTGTAAACGTCAGCAGGCAGCAGATTTCCTGATAATCTACTTAACTTACATTATCTCCAGGCGCTGTGTACGCCTGCAATGTTCATATAGCTGTTGCAGATCTCTACAGCTTGCCACTGTAATGCAATCATGCAAGGAACCATGCAAGTTACTTGACTAGAGACTAATAAAGTACAAAGATTTGCAACAAGTGTTCACTTCATCCTTCCCCAGGATATCATATAGCATTTCAGCTGCCCCAGGTTAGTAATGGCTGTATTACTGGAGATGCTAAAATAATATGTATGAACATGTATAATATGGTATGTAATCTAGCCGTAAACTGTCTTACTGCAATTTTAACATATGTCTTTAAGTGGTATTTCTCATGTAATTATCATTTTAAATGTCATCTGACCTGGCCAGTGTATTTTAATGTGCATGGGATAGAGCTTTGCAGAGTTCTGAGAGAGCTTTTTAGTAACTAGAGCCAGGAGTTTTAATCTTGGCTTGGGAATTCCGAGCCATGTTCTGGAGCAGCAGGTGCATAGCACCTCTTCAGATCAGGAGCCTTTTATTTAGGAGCCTATATATGGAATTAGGCACCCACATTTGAAATACTTGCCCAAAACAAAGCTATAAAACTCTGCCTTCAAGTTTTGTTACCAAGCTGGTGCAGGGGAAGAGACTAGGGCGGAAGAGCTTGCTATGTGGCCACTGACAGTTACTGGGGAAAGGCATTCTTTATTCAAGCCTCAGGAAGGTATTTCCAGCAATGGAGTGTGAAGAAAACATTGGGAACACCTTAGGGTCCAATTCTGCAGCAGCTCCACGCCTTCAACTCTTTTTGAAATCATGGGGGAATTCTGCTACCGGGGGCTCTGAAAAAGTCCATTAAATCTAACTGAGCAAGGTTTCAGGCTGCTAATGGCTTTATGCCAGAGAGTGACAGTATTTGGCCAAACTCTTCTTGAGAGACTTGAAATTCAACGTCTGCTGTCTGTTAAGAAAACAGCGTAATTAACGCTCACTGCTCTCAAGGGAAACCAGCCTAGTGACAAAGGTACAAACGATCCTGAAAAGTAACATCAATTGCTTTCCCTTCCAACGTCTGGCGTTCTGTGTGAGATTTGTTCTTGGTAACCAGAGGGACATACTTACCCGATGGCATTTTACGGGCAGCTGAACTGCCTCTTCATTGCTGGCTGCCAAGGGAGTGCTTGTTTGTTGCTCTCGCATTCCTCAGCATGACATGCTGTAGCCAATTGTCAGCAGGAGATGTATACGGCCAATACATTATTTATGCACTGGAAAAGAACTGCCACCATCTCTGGTACCTGAGCTCTGTGGGAAAAAACCCAAATCAACAGTTCCTCTCTCAGAGGGCAAAAGGAGAACATCTATCCGTGGACGTTCTGTCCCTGCTTCCCAACATACTGCGACACCTGGTTCCAGATTCCTTAACCAAAGCTTTTTCAAGTTCACCGAGGAACACCTGCAGCGCCTGGTAAATTTCCTTTAGGCATATTTCTTGTTAAGCTAAATTTCCTGTAAGTGGATTAGTGAATCTGGTTACCGGAAGGCAAAAGAAATAAAAACTAACCAAGGTCAGTCCATTCACTAAATCCAAAGTGCACAAATATTAGCTGCAATAATACTTTTGCACTTCTATAGCACCTTTCCGTGGAGGGTCTCAAAGTGCTTCCATGCTGAGCAGTTATTTAATCAAACCCAGCTAAAACCCCTCCTACGCATCATC
This sequence comes from Chelonoidis abingdonii, assembly GCF_003597395.2. Lineage (NCBI taxonomy): Eukaryota > Metazoa > Chordata > Testudines > Testudinidae > Chelonoidis > Chelonoidis abingdonii. The sequence goes on from NC_133771.1 coordinate 88,104,937, forward strand.
AGGGATCTACAACCCATCCTGGACAACGATCCCACACTTTCACAGGTCTTGGGTGGCAGCCATCTCCGCCCAACAGACACCTGCCACTGAAACGTTTCTCACAGCAACTGCCACCGTACCATAGTAACTCTAGCTCAGACCAATCCATGCACAAAACCTCGATGCCAACTCTGCCCACATTCTACACCAGCGACCGTCACAGACCCAACAGATCAGCTATACACTCACTGTTCTTCACCTGACGTCCACCAATGTAATATCGCCCATCATATGCCCGCAATGCCCTCTGCTATGTACATCGGCCAAACTGCATCTCTACGGGAAAGGATTAAATGGACGACAAATCAGATATCGAATTGCAATATACAAACCTGTAGGGGAGCACTTCAACCTCCCTGGCCCACACAATAGCAACCTTAAGGTGGCCATCCTGCAGCAAAAAACTTCAGGACCAGACTTCAAAGAGAACACTGTGAGCTTCAGTTCATCTGCAAATTTGACACCTTCAGCTCTGGACTAAACAAGACTGTGAATGGCTTGCCAATTACAGAACCAGTTTCTCCCCTTGGTTTTCACATCTCAACTGCTAGAACAGGGCCTCATCCTCCCTGATTGAACTAAACCTCGTTATCTTTAGATTCTTGCTCGCCTATATATACCTGCCCCTGGAAATTTCCACTACCTGCGTCTGACGAAGTGGGTATTCACCCACGAAAGCTCACGCTCCAAAACATCTGTTAGTTTATAAGGTGCCACAGGATTCTCTGCTGCTTTTAATCAAACTCAACACTCTTGGAAGCTATTATTATACTTCTCCTATAAATGGATAACCTGAGGAACAGATGAATTAAGTGACATGCCCAGAGTGTCTCAGTGAACAGATGAACCACTGAGAACCGTATCCATTAGTGCTAACTCTTAGGCCTTGTCTATGCACCAGTTATACTATTTTGACTATCCTGGTATAGTTGAAGCAGTACAATCCTCCCTAGCGTGGACAGTCAATATAAGGGTGCTTTATACCAGTATAGCTATTCCCATACAGAAAGGGGAATAAGCTATAGTGCTAAAAGAACCTGTGTACTGGTTTGTCTGTGCCCACACATAGTGGTGTAAACATATTAGTGAAAAAACAGAGCCCTAACTAAAATAGTTATGACAGTGCATAAATGTGTGTATAGACCAGGCCTTAGTCCCATCCTAAGTACAAGACCTCCCTGAATACAGTGTTACTGCAAATCATTACAATGCTGGCAGCCAGTCCGTTGGGAGTACAAATAGTGCATTAGTAGCACATCCCTTGTGAAGCCATGTACTTAGCCTAATTTTAAAGTGCAAGCCTGCTATTTTTCTCAGGTATTTGCCTGCAAGGGGGCGAGGGGAGTTTTTGCTCTTAAGAAATGTCTTTTCATTTTTGCATATAGGGAGCACAGATTTTGAAGTCCATGGAGTTATGCCAGCTTACACTCGCAAAGGATCTGGCCCTTTATGTCTTCATTAGTTTTTGTAGAACTTATTTTGTCTATTAAAACTCAGAACTGTAACGTGTAATTAGACTGTAAGCTGTTTCAGGCAGGGATGACATTTCTGTCACTTGTGACGCAACTAACACACTGGTGGGCACTGTAAAATGTGTGATGTGCTCGCTACAGAGGCGTGGTTTTGGTTTGGGCAAAACCTTACATTGTGCTTTGGTTCTGCAGTGTGTGAAAGCCAAATTTGCCAAGCCTGTAGGAGGCAACGACAGATAATCTTCGGCAGACTGTATGGAGCCGAGGCTTATTGTTCTAAAATCTCCCTGCTAGTGCTAGTGATGAGAGGAGGATCTCTGGATTCTGATATAAAAAGAGAGTGTCTGGAAGCAAGCGTAGCAGTGTTTAGACAGCGTATCCCTGAAAGGTGTATGGGATCCCATCTCTGACCTACAACAGGGAAGCCACTGCAGAAGTCTCATCTCCTGAACACAAAGGATGAAGTTCACTCTCTCTCCAAGGAAACAAGTTCCATGGAGAGATCAGAAATGGTCCAGCTGCCATAACTGGACAATCCAGTTCAAAAAAAAATCAGGAGGAGCTCCCCTAGAGAATTTCTCATGCCCCTGGAGCAGCAGCACAAGCTGAGAAAGAGCCATCCAGCCTGTTCCCACCAGGCTCCCCACACACAGTTGTTAAAGCATGTTCCAGTGACAGAAAAATGTGAAGTGATTCAAAAGAAAATAATGGAGCCACTCCCACCTGCCCATGCAAAAATGAATCATACATACTTAAAAAATAGCCAGATACAAATCAACATCATATAAATTAAACGCAAGAGAACAACTCCAGGGGCCTTATCCTCCCTCTGCGGGACACAAATAACTTCAAATGGGCTTCAGTGGGATGTACTCAGATATCCTGAGGGGAGAGAATAGTCCCTAGCTGAGTAATGAGCACTGAAGCTGGTAAACATGACAGAAAGCTAATAAACTCACTCTCTTTCTGCGCCCACACTCATAAAAATGTTCATATGCCAAGGGGTGTTGGGCAACAGACCACAATTGCCTCCCTCTTCCTCTTGAGTAAGTTGCTAGCTGGAAGAATAGCTGGGGTTATATTTCCTTTCTTTCACTTTCAGAATTAGCTGCTGCATGGCCTTCGGGTGGGAGTTGGGACTAGACCAATATTGTTATTGGACCCATTGCAGACGGTCAGTTGTTCAGAGGGAAGCTAAGATAATTTAAAATGGCATCCATTGCGGCGTCAGGGACACTGCTTTGTAAATTGATGGCAGCAGTTCCCCCACACCTGGCATCTTTGAGCCCAGTGCAGGATGTTCTTGTATCACTGCAAGAAAAATTCATCAGACTCCTTGTCTGCGGCATCATCCCTGTTGTCTTCTTTCCAGCAGCGTGACTAGCCGGTCCTGTCAGATAACTTAATAAAGCAGAAATGCCGAGACCGCTTCTCTCTTCCTGCTGACTGAGCTCTTACACAAACTGCACATTACACAACATGGATCAGGGCAACAGCAATTTGAAATTAGTGATACATTAACTTATTTTCTTTTGCATGTTGCAAGCAAGGCATCATGGTTTCTGCCAGCCTTTTCTATCTGCCCTGCACATTGATGGGACATATTTCATCCAAAAAAGAAAAAGACCCTGTAGCTTGAACAGTTGGGAAAGATTCCTGGCAGGTGAGATCTATTAGATCGTTGAATAGTCTTTTAAAGGAATGGTGGAGACTCATTGCCAAGAACCTTTAAATGTGTAAACAATACTCAAGCCTCCTGTATGGAACAACCCTGCATTGGCAGAGAGATGGACTAAGCCTTTTCTGTTGCTAACTTCTCTCATTTTATGGCTGATATGAAATCTGATCAAAGGATTTTGTGTTTACATTATAGACTTTGGGCCTCATCCTCCTTCCGTAGAAGTTAATGGGAGTTTTGCTCTTTACTTCAGTGGAAGTAGGATCGGAATCTTTATCCCTACTGAAGTTCTTAACTTACGGTACTACACAAAAACCAGGTTCTCTACCATCTTGGGATTTCCTTATCTCCTTGCAGCTGCCAATGTCGTCTTCATGAATGATAAATAGTTAAGTAAGGACTACATATTGTTTAAAATAGATTAGTTCTTTCCAGTCATTGGATGGCTTAGGGGCACATGTTTGCACGACAAACCAGCTCTAAAATTTGAGTCAGAACTCCCCCTAAAACATTAATATCGGCATTGTTAGGCTACTTCCTGAGAACATCAGGACTCTGGGGATTTTGGAACATGGGTCTCATCTCAGACAGACATTTCAGAGTTGTCTAAAGTAAAGAGGGACAAAATGTTAGTGGGACCTGCATTTACATTTTACATTGTGAGTCTTTTCCTATCGAGTTGAGAGGGTGCTGTTAGCCAGAACAGGTCAGGCACACCCTGGGGATCTGCCTCAGGTATGTTTCAATCCATGTCACACAAACAGGCAGACACGGTTTAAAGAGAAGGAACGAATGATCCTTTTGACATTAGAATATCACAGACTCTTCAGAAGAATTGATCAAAGCAGGAACTGCAACCACAATAGGGAGCATTCAGCCACTCGCTGTACTTGGTGATCACTCAAAATTAGTGCCTGTCATTCTACCACCTGATTTTTGGATAAAGCTTGTCATGTTCATGGCAGCTGAGATGGGAGAAGCATCTGAGTTGCAAAACCTTCCCTCCAACACACCTGAACCTGGTGAACTGTCATGATCATAGACCAGTCTTTCCATGGAACAGAGAAGAAAACAGGTTAATGTATTTCCATGTAAATACTACACACCAAAAACATTTATATACACACGTGATGTGGTTGAGAAAATACATCAGACCCACTTCTGCACTTACAGCCCTGTCAGGTGGGAAGACGTGCTTGTAAGGGCTTCAGCTTTAAGTCCTCACTTTCTTACGGTTAAAAATGAATTGCCACCAAAAACTCGATCGCTTGCTGAAGTTTCATTTGTAACTAGAGGTGCATGTTCTGGTGTTCTGGATGTTTTATGTTCTTAGCAGGTTGTATGAGCTTTAGCTATGATTGGAATTTTTATTAGACTTTAAACTTGTTCAATTAATACATTCTGTAGAACTGTGAATTAAGCACTCTTGAAATGTATTAGATTAGCTCCTGAAAACAGAAGTCTTTTATCTAAATATATACAATACGTACAACACAATGTCAAATGAAGTTCCCTTGACCAGCTCAAATACCTGAACCCTGGAGAATTTTCATAACTCTGCAGTATTGGCCTCCCCCCTGAGACTTCCAGTAAGAGTACCAGTTTGTGTCAGTTGGCTTCTGTAATGTGGACAACTGCCCATTAGGAACTGGACTTTGCCCATCACACTCAGTTCTTACAGGACACCAAAAAGCCATCCAATGATAACAATTTGCAGTTGCTGCTGGCATAGGGTGACGTTAAGGTGGCAATTCAGAGGTGAACATCTGAGCATGCCACCCCTTGAGCCATCTAGTCTCTGTTGAAAGAGTAACTGTTATGTAGTTTGCAGCTTCATTTCCAAAACAGCTTGTGAACATACATTATAAAATGGAAGCTTGGGAGCCTGTGATTTGTATGTAATACAGATCATCCCAGCATTGTGGGATGCTGGGTGGTTTTGCCTCACAGCACGTAGTCCTAGCTTAAATAATGGATTTACCCTCTTGTAACTGTAGAAATGGAAGCTGGTCATGTATACAGATGAAAAAGGTTCTCATGTTACTCATCTGAGAATGTCTGGCCTTGAGCATCCTAAGCTGGGACACACTGTGTATATCTGACACCTTGCTGAAATATGAATGTTGAGAGTTGCTATACTTAGTTATTTTGGCTGTTCAGGGTATCCTGTTTTATCACATTTTTTGGCTAACCGACTATGTCTCAACACACACACACATTTGGATATATGAATAAGCAGAATAACTAGGAAACTTGATTACAATTTTTTTGTAGGTGTCTCTTCAGCTTGCAGAAATGTGGTAAACTGTATTGGTACAAACCCATCAGCTGTACTACACAGGGAGATTTAGGAGTTGTCCTGAGACATTTTGCATGAGCAAACCACAGTGAAATGTTACAGTGGGCTTCGCCTGCTGGAGGAATCCTGGAGCCTAAAAGCAAAAGTCTTTTGACTTCTACCTGCTTAGCATAAAGGGGTTACCATAGATTGCATGGAAATAGTTATCAACTAAGCACTAATTTTAGACATCTCATGTGTCCTTTCTGCCTTTTCCACATTCTTTTCCTTCTAAAGGTTTAGATTTGTAATGGTTCTGTCAGTTTGAAAGTTCCCCTGCTGAAGTAATTTTCAGGTTAATTAATGAGTCTACTTTGCAGCATAGTGTGGATCCTCTCAGTGTGGAACTGTTGATTTATACAAAGTGACCTAGATTTTGTTTTTTGGTTTTTTTTAATCTTAGGCTGGAAAGGTCTGATGACATTGGTTATTTCCATTACTGTATCACACAGAGTGCCTCAGTCAAGATTGGGGCCCCATTGTCCTGGCCCCTGCATGTATACATTACCTACACTGCTTGTATTCTCAGTTTCTTGTGGGATGGAGACAGTATAGAACATATCATTATGATTATATTTCATATCATAGGTTCTGTGTCTTCCAATAGAAGAAATCTATTGGTTCAAAAATCACATTTAAAAATGAGAGAAGAGTCCTTAGCTAATCTGTTTTAGTAACTTTCACTGCTAGTTTAGATTTACATCCACAGAGCATGACTCCAATTTAGCAGTGACATTACTTGGGCAAATAGATCCCTTGTTTAACAACTGATTTCAGGCATCAATTTGACTCATTTTGTTTTATTGGCATCTAAAATGCACTGATATGAAATGGCACCTAAAGGCAACATAGCCCAGGGAATGCTTTGCTGACTTATTTCATTCACAGACAACAGAAGACAAGATTTTTAGCCACATGTTGTGAATGCACGGAATAAAAGTACGCAATTTACACCTTCTTCCAAATTCTTCATCCTATTTAAGGGACTCCAAAGAACACAATCTCACAGATAATGCTTTCCCACAAGTACTGCACATGCATGCCAGGATGTTTATTTTCAAAGCTAGAGACACTGATCCTGCGATAGTGTTTTTACACAATTACCTAAAATAAAAATATTATGTATGCAGGCAATAACCGTCAGATTTTAAACGTTGCCAGAATGAGGGATTATGACTTTTAAAAACATTTACTGTGGATATTATTGTTGCATAAGGATTCTGGGAATAGCACAGTATTTTACAGGCTGATTGTATCTAAAGTCCCATTACTCACATCCTTCACAACAACATTAGTTGTTTCAATCACTGTAATAGTTGTGCTACTAAATATTTAATTTATTAATGAAAAAATCAATCCCTGCAGTGTCTTGATGCAACAATAAAATATTTTTCTTTCTGAATATTAAAAAAATGCAAAAACAAAATCACATTTGCTGACCACGCATCGCTCTGTGTTGGAAAAGAAGGGCATGAAATTCACTTGCATGAAAAACCAATGTCTGTTAAATAGTATTTCAGGTCAACCTTATCCTTTGTTGGCCTCTGAAACAATGCTACACTTCTGAGTTTATCTAGACTGAGTTAATAATACCTAGCATTTCTTTAGTGCTGTACATTTTCAAAGTACTATAAAAAAACTAACTAATCCTCAAACTACTACTGTGAGATACCCAAGTATTAGCCCCATTTTATAAATGAGGAAACAGACAGAAAGGAGAAGTGACTTTAAGGCCCCACAGATTCAGTAATAGAGCCACAGTGTGAATGCAGGACCCTGACTCCTAAGTCTGTGCTCATTCCTCCAGACAACACTGCCTTCCACACTCCCTCCATCAATATTTGTAAAACCACCAGAAGTAAAAATTTATTGCCCTCAAAGTTTCAGCCTGATTTTCTGTTCAGAACTTGTATCTTGCCATCAGCAACAAATATTCTCTCTTTGACGCTTTTTGTTGCCTCTCCTCTGCTTTGGTACTACCTCTTAGCATAAGCTTGTCTCAGCTTTAAACACTGTCTTTGCAGCCCTTACCCATAAATGGCTGGATGCTGCAGGGCTGATTCTTCTTTAGATCATTAGTCATAAACTTAGCTCTTTGACACAGGATGCCAGACCTCAAAGGCTGGCATCCAACTTAAGCACACTGCAGGGAATGATGAATGATCTCTGAGACAATGCTGTACATTCCAGTGGACCAGGGATTTCGAAAGGCTGCTGCTGCTGCTGCAGCACTCCACCAAGTACAAGCAGAAGAGGGAAAAAACATAGTAAGTGGAGTAATGTAGGCAGAGAATCCTTTATATAACCATGTCTACTCCCACCGGCTAACCAACCATACAGCCCCTTGGAATGCTTGATGAAGAGATTCCTATAATTTGTAAATATCATCTGGAAAATGTTTTGGGATCCTTCTAGGTGAACGGTACTACACACTGGAAATGCAAGTAACCAGTGCAGACACAAAGTAAAGAAACCTTTTCGATACCATGAATGCATCATGTTAAACCTAATCCTTGGACGCATCAGGGAGGAGGAATCGGTCAGAACTCTTTATTTGCTAGAAGCCAGCAGTAACGACAAGGGTACAGCATGTTCTTACCTTGTCCTAAAGTTACATCAGAAATTCAAGCCTCTTTTTTGGTGTCAGTCGAGAAGCAAGTGAGTGGCAGCCATTCTCTCACACACGGCTGGGATGAAGAAAATGGGTGCAGTTTATGGAAAACGCAGTATAACAACCATCTCTGAAAAACCGACTCGTGGAGTTATAATATGCAGGCCAATGAAGCACAGAAAATCAACCTGAAAAACAGAGCTGAGTTCCCCAGCTCATGCTCTCCAATCTAACACACTGTTACCTTAGACACTTGTGAGAATTATATTCAAAGATAGCCAAGAAATGGGATGGGGGGGAGGAGGAAGAGGTAAGCGGGTGGGGGTTAGTCTCCAAATGCACAACTTTTTTAGAAGACAAATATGTAAAATCACCAGGTTGGTAGTTTTATATTTTTATAAGAAGTGGTATCCAAGCTGCATGCTAAATCACTTAAGAGAGTACACCAAGCATTCCACCTGTTTTGTTTTTCCATAAAGCTTCATTCTATTTCTGTACATACAAAACACGAATACCCTCTTGGGTATTTAAAAAGGCTATAATTCCAAACTGGAGGTTTTACAAGCTCTGTTTTGTATGGTTTATGATATCATAAACATCTGAATACAATTACAGGTCACAACTCTGCAGGATACATTTCTTTTGTAATTCAGTGTCTGATGTTCACAACTTTCCAGCACACTTCTTTGATTTGAACCTTTTATTATCATTATTATTACAAATGTATATTATTTGTATTAAAAAAATTCACACTGAAGCAAAGTCAATTCAATTTCATGACAACCAGGAATATAAAATAAATGCAATGAACTCACAGTTCAGTTTTAACAGTCATTCCAAGAGCGACATGAGGACAACTTAAAAGCAGTAAACTCTTAGCTCTAGAATGAGAAACAAATATTTTGTTATGTGTTTTTGCAAACCCATCAGCATGGGCATTGCTGTATGTGGCCACCATAGAGCTAAAGCAGCAAAGCTTTGTGGCAGCAAGAAGAGCATATGCAGTCATCTATAATAAAAACTACAAAAATGAAGGATACCTGCATGAAATTATAAAAAAATAACTGAAGAGAAACAGACACACTTCCACCAATAGCAAACATGGGAGAATACAAACTAGAACAATTTGAAAAGTATACTACATTACATAGATAAAAAGTTCTTTAAATTGCTGTTTAAAAGGACATCTTCAGTCCACATTTTGTGTAATACTTTTTAGTGTCTACACAAGACAGGTTTTTAAAAAAATTAAATAGTATTAATTTACTACTAAATATTTAGGAGATAACAGTGCATTAAGGATTTTTTTCATATAGTAATACATACCGCTCCTGTGTGGCGACACTTTTAGAAGATTACATATGGCCTTATGTACAACACATTTATTTAATCCTAAAACAATTCTTTGCTTAATGGTGTTTAAGTACCATTACTGAAGATTACGAAGGGGAACTAAGCTTTAATATGTTTATATAAAATATTAGACATATCTGAATACTTCAAGCTACCCCCAACCTTCCCCTCAGAATGCTCTTCCCTCCCCCTCCCCCCAAAAGATACAGTGTCACAGATACAGTGCAGGACTCGCAGCTTTCACAATATTCTTCCTTCATTGTGCAGTTTGTGCTACATAAACTTCACCAATGTAGACTATGCTGCTAATCCCATTCCTCCCTCTCCTGTCTTCTCCAAAAACCAGATGAGAAACATTGCAGGATGGTATTTGACTGTCCACTGTTTCACCAAGGGAACAGGAATGAGAAAATAATCAAGCTGATGTCACTTTCCATTTCTAGTTGCCAGTGTGAAATACCTTTCTGAGGGCACACAGAGGTTGTGGGTAAGGTCAAAACTGTGAATAATAAGTATCAAGTACCAAAACTCCACAGGTAGAAAAATATACATGATCCTGGGTTCCCATAACATATTACATGATTAACCTCTGAATACAAAGAGCATTTTTCCTCATGAAATTTCCCCTTAACAAGTCTCTCTCATCTTGGCTCCCATCCACCCTGAAATTCACACATAGCTCACCAGAAAAGGCCAAATATCCGAACACCGACAAAGAGAGAGAAAGCGAGCAAACGTGCACAGTAAACATTTTTAAGCAGTAACCACTTCTTTTATTTATTCCCCTTTCTACTTTTATTTTGAAGGCAATGGAGGAGTTAGCTCAGCTTTGCACGTGCACAGAAGCTGCAAGGGGCTAAAGCACAGCAAGCAATTTAGATCTAGCAAATACAGAATTATCTATTCAGTTTAGACAATGGTGATAGCAGTCATTCTAGGGGATGGAAGCTCATTGAATTAAAGCACATTATAATGCTGTGTATCTCTGCATTCCACACATCATGAGCCTACACTATGATTCAGCTTTGCTGGCACTATAAGAGGCCAGCTTAATTACAAGCAGATTTTTGTCCCCCTGCCACCATCAATAATTTGATAATGAATAAAAGCAGGTGGGAGGGGGACAAATGTTAGACAATTGTGTTACAATAGGCAATGGTGTTTTGAGAGGACAGAGGGATATGAAGAAGACAGGAGACAATGTCCGGAGCCTGGTATCCAGAAACTGGAAGCCAGTCACAAGAATATCCAATAAATGTTGTTGTAGGGCAGGGGCACAATTCTCCTTCAGACAGACATGGGACTCCCACTGACATCATTAAGAGGTGGGGACTTGCATCTTTCGAGCCCAGATACATTGCAAGCAGGTAAAAAAATTTACTAACAATTAAAATCAGTTTGTGCCAACTAAGTTACACAGAAGCACAGGCCATGTAGTATCACAAAGAATAAATGTGGAAAGTATCCAATAGGAGATGGTTTTGTCCTAATTTATATTTTCCTTCAAATTGCTTCATTTCATTTTTATCACTTCTTGCCCATTCTATCTTCAATCACTTTCCAGAGAAGCCTGGTGTCATCGGGAAACGGAGCAAAGTCTTGTGGCAGCTGGTGTGGCCAAACCAGGTTTCCAACTGGTTATAAAAGCAAAACATTTTTGTGAGAGGAAAAAAGCATTTAAGGTGGCTGGGAACTCACTCTCAATGGAAATATTTATTACTCTAACTGGGACAAAAAACCATTCTCCTCAGAGCAAACAGACCTACCACCTGCCTAGTTTCTATCACAATTTTGGTGTGGAATGTATAGTATTTATGTCTAAAGTCTTGCATGGATTCAGGATAGAACACAACTAACCATGATATCGCACTGTGTAGCGTAAATGTCCGCAATATCATTGCTTAAACATAATTTGCTCCTTTCTTGACTTCTTCTCCAGCAATCAATTAAAAAAGACTGGTGCTGCTCATACAGCGAAGAACATTCTAAAGTACATGAATGTCTTTCCAGTTTTAGTGCAATCAAATTCATCAGCCTTATTTCTAAACACAGAAGGAAAATGGAGCTGCTCCAAATTATATATTATGTATCTCTGAATACCTGTGGCTCAGAAAGTTGGATAATGATCCTCCGATTATGCTTGCAAGCTCTAATTATTTACCTGGGATAGACTGCTAGTAACCCATCCACTTATGGTCCTTAGGCACAATCACAACGTGTTTGCTCTTGGGAAAAAGAAACATTTCAGTGCAACCAATCTGGATTAATCACAGCAATGTGAAGAATAAAGAATTTGCGTATTAAACATGAAAAATGAAGTCAATTTTCAACATGCTCTTCAAAACATACAATAAGTTCTCTTAAATTTGATGATTTTATATAAAAATGGACAATTATTTGTTTTTATTTTATAATCCTTTACATTTTTGTCATTATACTTAGATAATTGATTTGGGGAAACTGACAAAGGGAGACTGCATCAGAGAAGCCAGATATATAGAGCTCCCACACACATTAAAGAAGTGGTTTTTTGTTTTGTTTAGTTTTGTTTTTTTAAACAAGGACTAGTATAAGTCCTCAACCACATTCTCTCTTCTGCTGAGATCATAGGGCACTAAATATATTTTCCTGACTATTTTGCGTGCCCAGCCAGAGAAGACGTTCCATTACAATCCATTTCTCTGTTCCAATGGCGCTCCGAAAGCATCTCATTTTCATGTAAGTATCATGCTTTAGTTTAAAATAATGCTTAATTCAACACTACTCAGAACATGGTCATAATATGTATGGGATTCAACATGAAAGATTTAGGAAACATTTACAATCTTCTGTTTGGTGTACAGTCCAGTACCATGAAGCACATTAGCTGCTGCAGAGACTTGGGTTGGTTTTTTTTTGTTTTTTCCCCCCCCTTAAGACGTCGCCTGAAAACTAGACTAATACAAACAGAATAGTAAAATACTCTGGAACAGTAAAATTTGCTGTTCTTGACATCCATGAGGAAAACAGTAATATCTTGTGAAAAAAACATAGTGCTTTTAAAAGGTGCATTATACCTGTATAGCTAAACTGGTTTGCCTAGTATAAAACTAACTATATACAAGCTTGAAAGCCTGGGAGTTCAAGATTTTAAAACTTTAAAATCCCATTAAAGAGATTTGAAAAGATAGATTTATGGCGATCACTACAGCATGAGAAAGGTGCACCAGGAATCCTTCAAAAATTCCAAAGATTAAAGAAGTTAAGTGCTGGGTTCAGATCAGACGGTTTCATTAGAGTTACCACAATGGAACACATGCGAGGGAAGCGCGGGAGGGCGGGGGGCACTTCACAAGAATCTCCTTTATGGCACTAAAGAAGGAACAGAGTCATTGAAAAAAAAATCTTCAGTAAATAAAGTTTTCCTTTTATAATTGTGAACTTTAAATCTGTATCACAGTTTGCATTTTTGGTTCTTCTCATTGTTAGGAACTTCATATTGCTGGAGTCTTTTGACTTTTAGTCCATTCCTTTCTAAGCGCAGTCTATTAGGTCTCAGTACCTATGAGACTGATGAGACTGATGATACTGAGAGCTCTGTTGAGATGATGTGGAATAGCCCATTGTACTCTGGGACTGAGAAGATCCCTGAATGTTGCTTTGGTAACTCAGGCGTGAACTGGAGTGCTGGGGAAAAAGAAAACAGAAAAAAAATTAGAACAGCCTGTTAGAACAATGAGGCAGGGAGCTTTTCAACTCTAAGAGGCTCATTCAAATCAAAATGCTGGGTGAAAGCAACAGAACATCATTCCTCTTTAAGGGCCAACACTATGATATATTGATAATAATGATTTAATTAACACCCAAATGGTGTTAGGTGTTTGACAGGCATGGAAAAAGACAGAAGTTATAATACAAGACCATTTACAAATAATTTGGAAGTGCTGACTCTTAATCTTTGTTGTTTCTTAATCCCATGTCTAACAATCATGATTTATTTTTAATAAATATCTATTTTATTTGTTATTTCTATGCCTCTATTAACTAAATAACAAATACAAGTGACTGCCAGCTCCACACTCTCATTCTCTACCTTGGGGGTGGGGTGGGGAGAGATTAGGTGTGCTAGAGAGGCAATGTATTCAGTTCCAGAGGAGAGGGAATAAGAGTAGGGAAGAAGTGGAAGAATATGAGTTAAAAGATACCCCAACATCTGACTGGGGAGACTTGTTGATAAGTTCCAGTAATAATATTCTAGAATATGTCTCGATTCCTGTTCTGGTGCTCCATTTACTAAAAATAATGACATTTACACAGAGATGCCAGTGAGTACATGTGTGCAAGACCTTAGTATTTAATTCCCTGAATTCACTCTTTAAATTGCCAGAGCTGTGAAACAAGGTTTCACAGAAACAGAAAAAAATGTTTGTTATTCATTAATCTTAATACTTTGTATGGAGCAGATCTCAATGAAGAAACGTCAGCTACTTTAAGAATTTCAAAATACTTGTACAGTATTTTGCAGATTCATAACAAAATAGTGATTCAATCTGTTCATGCCTTCCAGTTTCCTTGCCAGTTAAGACCTGGTAGTATGTATCATATCATATAATACTTTGTATAAAACATATGTAGCCCTTTTCATGTAAAATATTTCAAGGTCCTGTACAAATGATCAAATCTGGCCTTCAGATCAAATAAATGCTTATATACCCCTGGTCTTAGATTTTGTTTTACACAGTTCTGATCCTGTTGCCTTAACATTTAGCATCCATGCATTCAACAAAGAACAAAAATTAACTAGTGCTCTGTCACCACCTACGATAAACATTAATCTAGAGCAGGGGTTGGCAACCTTTCAGAAGTGCTGTGCCGAGTCTTCATTTATTCACTCTAATTTAAGATTTCACGTGCCAGTAATACCTTCTAAAAACGTTAAAATGTCTCTTTCTATAATATAATATAATATAATATAATATAATATAATATAATATAATATAATATAAT
>NC_133771.1:88122643-88124179 GCF_003597395.2 Chelonoidis abingdonii
AGTTTTTCCTAATATCCAACCTAGACCTCCCCACTGCAACTTGAGACCATTGCTTCTTGTTCTGTCATCTGCCATCACTAAGAACAGTCTAGATCCATCCTCTTTGGAACCCTCTTTCAGGTACACCTTTACCTCGATATAATGCTGTCTTCGGGAGCCAAAAAATCTTACTGGGTTATAGGTGAAACTGCGATATATCGAACTTGCTTTGATCCACCAGAGTGCGCAGCTCCGCCCCCCCCAAAGCACTGCTTTACCGTGTTGTATCTGCATTTGTGTTATATTGGGTCACATTATATTGGGGGAGAGGTGTAGTTGAAAATTGCTATCAAATCCCCCCTCATTCTTCTCTTCTGCAGACTAAACAACCCCAGTTCCCTCAGCCTCTCCTCATAAGTCATGTGCTCCAGCCTCCTAATCATTTTTGTTGTCCTCCACTGGACTCTTTCCAATTTGTCCACATTCTTCTTGAAGTGTGGGGCCCAAAATTGGACCCTGTATTCCAGATGAAGCCTCACCAATGCTGAATGGGGAATGATCATGTCCCTTGATCTGCTGGCAATACCCCTACTTATACAGCTCAAAATGCTGTTAGCCTTCTTGGCAACAAAGGCACACTGTTGACTCATATCCAGCTTCTCGTCCACTGTAACCCCTAGGTCCTTTTCTGCAGGATCGCTGTGATGAAGGATGGCTGTGATTAAATAATATAAATGATTGTTCACCACAGATTTAAATTCAGAAGATAAGTGAGCCCAAAAGCAAAATATTTTTCCTTCTAATTTTGAATTAAATCTAATGGAATAAGATTAATGCCATAAAACTAAAAGAATGCATTTAACTAGGCTATGCTTACTTTAGTCCCACAAAAGAGAATTTCTGTTTTGACTCCAGATTTGGACAAATTGCAGACATTCCATTTTGGATATAAGACAAACAGTCAGCTAGAACTGAGAGAGAGAGAGAGCTACAGCTAGCCAGATACAAGTGTAAAAATGGATAATCAGATTATATTGTTTAGCAGCTGATTTAATGGGAACATACAAATAATTAACAGCACAGGGGTCAAAATAAAGCCTAGAGTGGAGGGGTCACTAAAACAAATGGCTACAGGCTGTGCAGAAAAGTATCAGAGGGGTAGCCATGTTAGTCTGGATCTGTAAAAGCAGCAAAGAATCCTTTGGCACCTTATAGACTAACAGACGTTTTGGAGCATGAGCTTTCGTGGGTGAATACCCACTTCGCCAGATGCATGTAGTGGAAATTTCCAGGGGCAGATATATATATGCAAGCAAGCTAGAGATAACGAGGTTAGTTCAATCAGGGAGGATGAGGCCCTGTTCTAGCAGTTGAGGTGTGAAAACCAAGGGAGGAGAAACTGATTTTGTAGATTCGATAGTTTGGCAAGCCATTCACAGTCTTTGTTTGAATCCTGAGCTAATGGATCAACTCACATGTCAATTTGCAGATTATGAACTGAAGCTCAGCAGTTTCTCTTGAAGTCTGGTCCTTGAAAGTTTTTTGCTGCAGTGCTGG
>NC_133771.1:88124204-88160752 GCF_003597395.2 Chelonoidis abingdonii
GATTCGATAGTTTGGCAAGCCATTCACAGTCTTTGTTTGAATCCTGAGCTAATGGATCAACTCACATGTCAATTTGCAGATTATGAACTGAAGCTCAGCAGTTTCTCTTGAAGTCTGGTCCTTGAAAGTTTTTTGCTGCAGTGCTGGTAGAGACTGTCCAGTTTGGCTGATGTATATCGCAGAGGGGCATTGCTGACATATGATGGCGTATATTACATTGGTGGACGTGCAGGTTAATGAACCGGTTAGGATAAACCAGGTCAGCCACACCATCACTGGTTCCACTACATGCATCTGACGAAGTGGGTATTCACCCATGAAAGCTCATGCTTCAAAACATCTGTTAGTCTATAAGGTGCCACAGGATTCTTTGCTGCCTGTGCAGAAAAGAATCACAAGAGCTACATTTAATTTTCCAAAAAGGTAAGCCTTAAATTAAGAAAATCCTGTAATGGGAAGGCTTGCCTAGAACTCCAAGACATCCTGAAGGATCCCATGGTCAATAACATCAAAGCTAGTACAAAAATCCTCAAAATATGGACAGAAACAAGCCAGCCATAAACAGGGACTTTCTGAGATCTCAATCCACTCTGGAACTTTTCAAGAAGGAAATTTGACTGAGTTGTTGTTACTCCTAAATTGCCGTCACCACCTTTAAAATCATTTGCAATCAAGAAAGAAAACTAGAAATGGAAGGAGAATGTCTAGCATTCAGCAATCAGTTATCTGGGGTAGGGGGTTGATGGGTTAGGAAGTCAAAACAGCTGTAGAGTAAAAAAGAAAGATTTAAAACAGGCTGATAGGAGTCTTTATCAAGATGATGTCCTTACTAAAAGTATCTAGCAATAACATTTAGAATCCTTGCAAAAACGTAACTTCAAGTGAGATCCAAAGACGACAATGAGGAGTCCTTGTGGCACCTTAGAGACTAACAAATTTATTTGGGCATAAACTTTCGTGGGCTAAAACCCACTTCATCAGATGCATGGAGTAGAAAATACAGCAGGTAGGTACAAATATACAGCACACAAAAGCTTATGCCCAAATAAATTTGTTAGTCTCTAAGGTGCCACAAGGACTCCTCATTGTTTTTGCTGATACAAACTAACACGGCTACCCCTCTGAAAAGTGATATCCAGTCTCTTCTCATCCTGACATATTTTCAATGATCTTTTAGATAAGAAACAAAGCTTTGTTTTCAGGTGTATTCTTTTTTAAAATGAAAAATATTTATCTGGTGATGCTCAATTAATCTTGTCTGAAATGTTCACGATCTCCCCAAGTATTTGTAAGTTTGGTTCATAACAATGCTTTGAATTATTTCATGTATGTCACATATTCAGTGGAAAACATATTTTAATTCTAATAAACCAAGACAAATGTGCAGCTTCAAAAAGAATACAAAAATATTGTTTTCATTTAATACAATCTAATGCTGCTATAGTGAGGTCTTGGAAAAAATTTTAAGGGAGAAAGTAGTTAAGGACATTGAAGTCAATGGTAATTGGGACGAATTGCAACATGGATTTACTAAAGGCAGATCGTGCCAAACCAACCTGATCTCCTTCTTTGAGAAGGTGACGGATTACTTAGACAAAGGAAATGCGGTAGATCTAATTTACCTCGATTTCAGTAAGGCGTTTGACACGGTTCCGCATGGGGAACTGTTAGTTAAATTGGAAAAGATGGGGATGAATATGAAAGTTGTAAGGTGGATAAGGAACTGGTTAAAGGGGAGACTCCAGCGGGTCGTACTGAAGGGTGAACTGTCAGGCTGGAAGGAGGTTACTAGTGGAGTCCCTCAAGGATCGGTTTTGGGACCGATCTTATTTAACCTTTTTATTACTGACCTTGGCACAAAGAGCGGGAATGTGCTAATAAAGTTTGCGGACGACACGAAGCTGGGGGGTATTGCTAACACGGAGAAGGGCCGGGATACCATACAGGAAGATCTGGACCACCTTGTACACTGGAGTAATAGTAATAGTTTTTTGCCTTCCTCTGCAGCGTGGGGCATGGGTCGCTTGCTGGTGGATTCTCTGCAGCTTGAGGTCTTCAAACCACAATTCTGAGGACTTCAATAACTCAGTCATGGTTAGGGGTTGTTATAAATGTGTATGGGCAGGGTTTTGTGGCCTGCCTTGTGCAGGAGGTCAGACTAGATGATCATATTGGTCCCTTCTGACCTATGAGTCTATGAGAACATACTGAGAGTGGAAAACAACAGACCAGTTTATCGCAAATAACCCCTTCCCGCCCAAACGTTTCATTTGAAGATTCACTTTTGAATTCATTCACAGGAAGCATTTTAGAGATAAATTGGGAATCACTATCATTAGAGTATCTTGCCTAAGCACAAAGCATACTGACTCACTTATAGATCTATGTTATAGCATCATAAAAATTGTTGATCTTTAAGATTAAAAGAACAGTTACCAAGGTATTAAGACAAACAACAGAATATGAATTGTCCCATCTGTCATTCTCACATGGAACAGAAAGTGGCAGGAATTAAATCAAAGAACCTATGCTGTTGACTCAGCATATTTTTCTAGGGCCTGCTTCTCACACGGGATCTATCCTCCAGAGTGCTGACTACTATGGACTCAATCAAGCAAAACACTTCCGCATGTGAAAACAGTTCCACTGACTTCAGTGGGGTTACTCACATTCCTAAAGTTATGCACATGTTTTAGAATGATATTGAAATTCTGAGGACAAAACAAAACGCTACTGAAATCTATATAAATACCAAAGAGTGAAATCCATCTATAGTGAATACAATATATACATATTACATGAATTGATACAGTGAAATGTTTTTTAAACTGAAATAGAACTAAAGTCCACAGTTCTACTAATAAATTAGAGCAAGCACAATTCCATTATAATGAACTTCACTTAAAGTAAATTTATTCTGTGGAAATATTTCACTATAAAATTCTACAGTGGAATACACCTTGCCACTAAAATTAACTAAAGTATAACAATCAGAGTCTGTACCTGATAATCTGAAGGCATGACAGGCCCGCCTGAGTTAGTGCCTGAAGGCCCTATGCGTGGTTTCTTATTTGGAGGCACCTGATTGAGGCTGGAGTCCTGGCTGTGCTGAAGTCCTGCCCCAGTGCCTCCTCCTCCTGCTCCACCTCCTCCTGCAGTCCCATTTGTCTGGGTACTGTTTTGCTGTTGCTGCTGCTGTTGCTGAGGTGCTGCTTGCGGTTGCTGCTGAGGTGCTGTTTGTTGCTGATGTTGATTCTGTTGCTGTTGATTCTAAGAGAAAGCACAGCTGGGGATGGTCACTTTTTTCCTGAATTGTTTATTTACATTTGGTGTCATAAACTCTTCAGAACCCCTAAACCACAATGTGGGTGAGAACTAGCCACAGCACAAAGCACAGCTGGACTTTAGTGAAGAGCACCAAAGTAAGTGAAACATCTGTCCTCAATATGCTGCAATTTGCTCCAGGTAGATATTTGTGAACTGAGGAGGGACGGATAATTTCAAAGTTACTTAAACTTTGTGGGTTTGAAATTTCAGAATAGAATAAAATTGTTCGTGGTTCATTTTTTAAAATAAGGTGCACTGGGAGAAAAAAAGCAACTTGAATGACAATCTAGTGCCTCCTATCCCTAGCCAGCCAATCTAGATCAGCTCAATAATGAGAAGGATGGAAGGAACTATCAAGAAAATGGTGGTGGTCACATCATGAATGAGTGCAAATAAGCTGTGGCAGGGCAGCCAGATAGCAGTGGTGAGCAATAGCAAATAAAGTAATAATACTTTGCACTTCAATGGCACCTCCCACCCAAGAATCAAAACAACTTTCCAAACAGTAATGAAGCTTCACAGCAATCCTATGAGGCAGGTGGCATTATCTCCATTTTACAGATGAGTCAACTGAAGCACGGAGAGATGAAATGAGTTGTCCAAGGTTACATAGTAAATCTGTGGCAGAGCTGGGAACAGCTATTCCAACTCCTGAGTTAGAGTGCTATGCTTTAACCACCTTGCAATGAGAGAGATGCTGGGAACAGGGCCAAGCATGGTGCCCTAGACACAGGGTCAGAGAGTCTTGGTGATGGCAGGAGGAAGAGAGTTTGTTAGAGCAGACTGCCTGGAACAGGGCTGAAGGACAGCATTTTCTGGGGCTGAAGGAAGGATCTGGGGGCAGAGCATGAGGGGAAAAGGTAGCTGAAAGAAGGGAGGGAGAGAGAGAGAGACGCAAGATAATTGAAAGAGACACTAGAGCCTGGTAGCAAATAAAGGAAAGGGGAAGGAGCCAGGAAGCAGAGAGAAAAAGGGCAGAACATATGGATGCAGAGTGTAGGAGCTGGAGAGCAAAGGAGACTCTGGTGGCCTGGCAGCAGAGACCTAACGATTTGAAAGAATGGAGGGTGGAGCGTGATAAGCAAGAGTTCCACAGATATCCAGCTGTAAAGAAACAGAACCATGCAGCACTGTAAAAGGTTCTTACTACCGGGCATCTCTGCAGCCAAGGGGATTACAACAGTGACCATTTTTATTTGTTGTTCACATAAGATATAAAACTCTCTCTTTAGGGAAACAAAAACACACCTTTATTGCAGTCTGAGTTTCACCAGGCAATACATAAAAACTCTAAAATGTTGCTCAAAATATTTGAGCACTTTTTGGTAAATACTTTAAAACTTTATAAAATTCTGAACTCACTTCAGTTCTCCCAGGGTCTTGGAGGTGAGGGGTCTGCTTAACCAGACAACAATTTATCAGAGCTTAAATGTGGTCAATCTTTATGGAAAGATTAAATAATTTGCTTCCCATAAGTCATAGGAACCAATTGCCTTCAACACAAACTTCTTGGAAGACTCACTAATCACAAGCTACTTAGCATCCTCAAACTAAAGTGTGCATCAATTGCCATTCATCACGACAACGTCACAAGTTACACTCCAAATGAAATTCACAAGAATGTATTTATTTAGGACTGCACAAAGGCTCATATTGTCTTGCATCTACATGGAGGGCTTATGTCTCCCTTTTCTATCTGCTAAAGTCAAAAATATATCCTACTGCCTATGTGCATCATACAAGTCACATCCAGTTTCTATTTCAGGGGAGATCAACAAGTTAACTTGTTAGATTTTTTTTCTTTTAAAGTTAATGAAGTTTAACTTTTTTTAAAAAAAGAAGTTATTTATCACACAGAGGTAGCTCAAACCATCATTAAAAATCCACATGAACTGTCATATTTAAGACGCCGTTTGTCTCATAGTGCTGAAATTGTCATTTTTTTCAATTAATTATTTGACATTTTGTGATTTTTGCATATGGGTGCTTGGGTCTGAGCTGAACCATTTTCACTATGAATCTCCACAGGTGCCAAGTTGAAACCTGGGCTGCATGAAAAACAGAGAGAACTCTCACAACTGGGGCTAATGATTTGTTTCACAGGGTTGTGGATCATGGATTCCATGTTTTTTCTGGCTTTGGACAGGTGAGACTTGGAGATTACCTAGCTGGTTTGAGAAATCTGTGTAGTGCAACTACTGTTCCTTTTGCTTTTGAAGGAGGACAAGGCCTAGTCTACACTAGAAAAGTTTGCCAGTATAGCTATAGTGGCAACTCCCCTAGTGTAGACGGCAGCTTATACCAGCAAAAGTGTGTTTCTGCCATTACCATTTTTAACAGTTATCTGAATGAAGTTAGTTATATCAGTGTGGAGAATGAGGGATATAACTGTGTTATTTTGTTATGAATATTATATGTACCTCAGTTTGCCTGCCTGATATTATTCTGTCTGACTACATGGAACTGAATTTAGAAGGAGTTGTAAGGAAGAGCAAGCAGAGACCAAAACAATGGTCAGAGATAAGCTCTGGGTAAATGAGTTCAGAGGGACAATAGCTGGGCGATTAAATTGAGAAGATGCTCTTCCCAGAGGCCGTGACATACTGTTTTGTGAAAGCCAGAGTCTAGATATCAAAAGAACCATAAATAGTCCAAAGCAACCTGTGGAGAAGGGAAGGGGTTGTGGGAACTGCTACTTGAGGTGACACATTTTGAATTCAGCAGAGAATGCAGCGGCACAGTCTGCAGAAGTGAGGTTACCTAGGTTGAATGGAACCCTCCTAAACTCGCACAGAAAAAGACGGTTACTCACCTTTGTAACTGTTGTTCTTCGAGATGTGTTGCTCATATCCAGTCCAGTAGGTGTGCGCGCGCCGCGTGCACGTTCGTCGGAGACTTTTACCCTAGCAACACTCGGCGGGCCGGCAGGTCGCCCCCTGGAGTGGCGCCGCTATGGCGCCGGATATATACCTCTGCTGGCCCGTCGCTCCTCAGTTCCTTCTTGCCGGCTACTCCGACAGTGGGGAAGGAGGGCGGGTGTGGAATGGATATGAGCAACACATCTCGAAGAACAACAGTTACAAAGGTGATAACCGTCTTTTTCTTCTTCAGTGCTTGCTCATATCCATTCTCATAGGTTGATTACCCAAGCCTTACCTAGGACGGTGGGTCGAGCGAACCGTGCGGAATGTAAGACCGATGAGCCGAAGGCGGCATAGTATCTCGATTGTTCAACCAGCGCCGTAGTGCGATTAAATATGGCACGGAGACCAGGATATGCTGCCCGGCATATGTCCTGGATGGAACCTGGGCAGGAAAAGCAGCGACGAGGCTTGAGCCCGAGTAGAATGGGTGGTGAGGCGGCAAATCGGGACGTGAGCCAAGTCATAGCACGTCCGGATACAGGGACGTCACCCATGACGAAATCGCTGCTGGGAAGATACAGGCAAGACCTTTCATGACGCTCCGCCACTGCATGAATAGCTGGGGGCGAGCGTCTAAAGAGATTTAGTCCCTGGGATGTTAGAAGGCAAAGCCCGGCGGGACTTAGGTGTGTAGCTGTTTGGGTCCCGGCGGGATGCGTGCGGCTTCGGGAAAGAAGACCGGTAGAAAAATGTCCTGGATTAATATGAAAGGCAGAGACGCACCTTTGAAGAAAAGCGGATTGGTCATAGCTGCACTTTATCTTTGTGAAAGATGGTGTAAGATGGTCTACCACCAACCACGAGTCAGATACCCGTCTGCCGAGGTGATAAAGCGACCAGGAAGGCGTCTCCAGGACAGTAGATTAACGAGCAGGGTGCTAGCGGCTCGAAGGAAGGGCCGTGAGCCTAGATAGCACAAGGTTAAGATCACCAGGTAGGGGAAGAGGGCTAACCGGGGGCAGAGTCTCCTCCAATCCCTTAAGGAAATTGAAAACTTATCGGGTGAAAAAGGTGGAAACTGCCAGACCTCCAGGATGGAGTGAGATTGCGGACAGATGCACCCTAAATTGAAGAGAGGGCTTAGCCTGTTCCTTGAGGATACAAATAAATAGTCGAAGAACAACAAGGACTTGAAAAACAAGGTCCAGGACAAGGGAACGCTGTGTACACCAGTAAGAGAACCGCATTCCACATTAGCGAGATAATCGCCCGCGTGGAGGGCCTGTCCCCTCAAGAGGACCTGTTGAACCTGGCTGAGGCAATCGACGCTCATAACTAGTTCAACCAGATAGAAGCCACGCCGTCAGGTGCAGGGACGGAAGGTCCGGGTGATGAAGCCTGCCGAAGTCCTGCGTTATAAGATCCGGGCAGAGTGGCAGCGGTATCAGAGTCGCCAGGGACAGGTCGAGCAGCATGGAGCACCAGTGCTGCCTCGGCCATGCCGGAGCAATTAGGATCAGCCTGTCCCTGTCCCTGCGGAGCTTGAGCAGGACTCTGTGGATTAAGGGAAAGGGTGGAAAGGCATAGAGGAGACCACCTTTCCAGGGAATGAGGAACACGTCCGAAAGAGAGCCCGGGGAGCGAACCTGCAGGGAGCAGAATACCTGGCACTTCCTGTTCTCCTTGGAGGCGAATAGGTCGATCTGGGGAAAGCCCCACTTCCGGAAAACAGAAAGCAGGATGTCTGGACAGATGGCCCATTCGTGTGCCAGGAACGACCAGCTCAGGCGGTCCGCTAGTGTGTTCCGGACCCCCGGGAGAAAGGAGGCTACCAAGTCTATTGACTGGGCTATACAAAAATCCCGCAGTTGCATTGCTTCCTGGCAAAGAGGAGACGATCGTGTCCCTCCTTGTTTGTTTATGTAATACATGGCCGTTGTGTTGTCCGTGAAAATGGCAAAACAACGGCCCTGTAGATGTTGCCGGAAGGCTTGGCACGCCAATCGGACTGCTCTGAGTTCACGGACATTGATGTGGAGCTTCAGGTCTGGCACGGACCAAAGGCCTTGGGTACGCAGATGTCCCAGGTGTGCGCCCCACCCCAGAGAGGAAGCGTCCGTTGTTAGGGACAGCGAGGGTTGAGGTGGATGGAACGGTCGACCGGCACACACCATGGAGGGGTTCAACCACCAGTTGAGGGATCCCAGCACGTGCGACGGGATTGTGACTATCATGTCCACGGCATCCCTGCGTGGACGATAGACCGAGGTGAGCCAGATTTGCAAAGGGCGTATGCACAGTCTCGCGTGCTTTGTCACAAAAGTGCACGCAGCCATGTGACCGAGTAGAGTGAGGGCAGTGCGGACAGAGGTTGTTGGGAAGGCTTGGAGCCCCTGAATGAGCGAGACTATAGACTGGAACCTCTGGGGAGGCAAGCTGGCTGTTGCTCGATTGGAGACCAGCAGCGCCCCCATGAATTCTATCTTCTGCGTAGGATGCAGAATGGATTTGTCTAGACTGATGATTAGACCTAGACGGGAGAACAGACCTTTGATGATGTCTACATGTGCGGTAACCTGAGCCTCAGAAGACCTTCGAATCAGCCAGTCATCGAGATAAGGAAAGACATGAATTCGATGGCGACGGAGGTAGGCGGCAACTACCGCCATACACTTCGTAAAAACTTGAGGGGCCGAAGAAAGGCCGAAGGGAAGAACCGCAAATTGGTAGTGATGATGATTCACCACGAAGCGAAGAAACCTCCTGTGCGGTGGGTAAATCGCGATATGAAAATACGCGTCCCTCATGACGAGAGCAGCGTACCAATCTCCGGGATCGAGGGAAGGAAGGATGTTTCCCAGGGATACCATGCGGAACTTGACCTTCTTGATAAACTTGTTCAGAGCTCGCAGATCCAAGATGAGTCTGAGACTGCCTTTCACCTTGGGAATTAGGAAGTATCTGGAATAGAACCCCCTGCCTCTTAAGTCCTCTGGAACCTCCTCTATGGCTCCCAACGCGAGGAGCTTTGAAACTTCCTGCAGAAGGAGTTGCTCGTGAGAGGGGTCCCTGAAGAGGAATGAGGAGGGAGGGTGGGAAGGCGAGGTCGAAATAAACTGAAGACGGTAGCCACATTCCACCGTGCTGAGGACCCAGCGGTCCGTTGTTAGCTGGGACCACGCAGGGAAGAAAGCAGCGAGGCAGTTGGCGAACTGAACAGGATCCTGGGGGGAAATTGGCACATTGCTCTCAGGCGCACCTTCAAAAGTTAGGCTTCGGTCCCGCCGGTGGTTTGGTGGGACTGGAATTGTTATCCCCTTGAGGGCCAGACTGGCGCCTATGAGATGTTCGGCCCCTCCTCCTGGAGAAGTCCTGTCTCGGTCGAGGTGGGGGGTAGGATCGCTGGGGTTGGGAACGGAAGGACCGTCTCTGAGTCTGTGGCGTGTGCATTCCCAGCGAACGCATGATCACGCGGTTGTCTTTCAGACTCTGGAGGCGAGGGTCTGTCTTCTGGGAGAAGAGACCCTGACAGTCAAAGGGCAGGTCCTGTATAGTATACTGCAGCTCAGGTGGCAGACCTGACGCTTGCAGCCACGATATATGCCTCATAGCTATCCCCGAGGCGAGAGTCCTAGCTGCGGCGTCCAACGAGGCCTGGAGGGAGGTCCTCGCAACCTTTTTCCCTTCCTCCAGGAGAGCTGAGAACTCTTGGCGGGAGTCCTGTGGGACAAGCTCTACAAATTTCCCCACTGCCTCCCAGGTGTTGAAATTGTATCTACTTAGGAGGGCTTGTTGATACGCCACCCTGAGCTGGAGGCCTCCCGCAGAGTAGATTTTCCTGCCCAACAGGTCCATATGCTTGGCCTCTCTGGATTTGGGCGCAGGAGCTTGCTGGCCATGTCGCTCCTGCTCGTTGATGGATTGGACTACCAACGAGCAAGGGGGAGGGTGAACATAAAGGTACTCATACCCTTTTGATGGGACCATATATTTACGCTCAATCCCTTTTGCTGTAGGAGGTACCGATGCCGGGGTTTGCCAGATTGTATCTGCCGAGAGGATACTGACCACTGGGTCATCCACCTCAGGAACTTCCTCCACAGGCAAGTTTATGTTCAGGGCCACGCGGCAGAGGAGGTCCTGGTGAGACCTGAGGTCGATTGGGGGCAGTCCTGACGTTGCCGTTCCTGCCACAGCCTCATCCAGGGAAGATGAGGAAGAGACTCCAGGGACCAAAGGGTCTTGGAGAGACTCCTGGTCCTGTGGGGCATCCAGGGGCTGCTCCTGTTGGTTCATGCCCTGGGCAGGAGGTTGGTCCGTGCTTGCTGGAGGAGGTCTGCTCGCCATGGACTCCGGTGCCCGATGGTCGGAGGGGGCGGAGTGCAGCGGCGGTTGGTGGCTACCTTGGCTCTGGTGGTAAGCCCACGGAGTCCAAAAGGGCCACTGATGAGGACCTTGGTTGTCCGACTCTCCATAAGATGCCATGTCGGCATGAGAGGAGATTGACGGCTGGCGAGATGGCCACGGTGGGGCGGAGACCGTGTGAGGAATGTCTCTGCGGCCAGTAGAACCGGCCCTGTGCGGTGCTGGGGAGCGGTACCAGGAGTCTCGCCGGTGCCGTGAGGGTGACCGGGACCTACGACCAGCGCGGTGCCGGGAGGTTGACCGGTGCCGAGAGTCGCCGTGCCAAGATTGGCTGCGGGAAGTGCGGTGCCGTGAGCGGTGCCAAGATCTGGATGCCGGTAATGTCTGGACGATGACCGGGACCTGGAGCGGTACCACGAGTACGACTGGTACCTTGATGGGGAGCGGTACCGGAACTGCGAGAGGCCGCGGGACCGAGAGCGATGACGAGACCGTGAGCGTCTGCGGGACCTGGACTGGGACCTGGAACGACGGAGTCCCGTGGTGCCGGGCGAAGAAGGTACGAGGGTCAGCTTGCCAATAGATTGTAGGACCCGCACCGGCGGCGCCGGGGGTCGAGGCACCTCAGGCTCCGTCATTGCGATCAGGTCTCGTGCAGCGGAGAACGTCTCCGGGGTGGAGGGCACGATGAGCTCAACCGCGGCATGTGCCGGGGAGCTGGTAGGCACCGGACTCGACGGCCCTTCTGAGGCCGGAATCAATGGTGCAGCAGACATCGGTGCCGCGGCAGGTGGAGTCGGTGCCGGGCAGTCTGGTTTGACTAAGCGCTCAGACTGCGGCGCGGGTATAGCGGCAGCAGGAGGCTTGTGCTTCTTGCTCTGCGGTGAGAGCGAGCGGTGCCGACCAGAAGCTGGTGCCGGAGACTGGTGAGATGACGTCTTCTCAGAGGGCGTGCGGTGCGGTGCTGAGGAGGTGCTAGTTCCCGGTACCGCGGACGGTGCCGAGGACGGTGGAGTTAACGCTGCCTCCATCAGCAACTGCTTCAGGCGAACGTCCCGCTCTTTCTTAGTTCGGGGCTTGAACGCCTTACAAATCCTGCACTTGTCCGTTAAGTGAGATTCGCCCAAGCACTTAAGGCAGGAGTCGTGCGGGTCACCTGTGGGCATCAGCCTACGGCAGGCCATGCACGGTTTGAAGCCCGGTGAACCAGGCATGAGCCCGGTACCGGGGTAGGGGACGGGGCTAACCCCCGATCCATTCTAACTATCTACAAAAACTATTACTACTAAAACTAACTACTAACTACTGTTAAGAGATCAACTATTTACACAATTTACAGAAAAAAATGAGAGAATCGCTAGGGAGGTGGAGAAACAGTTAGACTGCGCTCCACAGTTCCAACGACCGACACGGGCGGTAAGAAGGAACTGAGGAGCGACGGGCCGGCAGGGGTATATATCCGGCTCCACAGCGGCGCCACTCCAGGGGGCGACCTGCCGGCCCGCCGAGTGTTGCTAGGGTAAAAGTCTCCGATGAACATGCACGCGGCGCGCGCACACCTACTGGAATGGATATGAGCAAGCACTCGAAGAAGAAGTAATAAGTCTAGGTAAGGCCAGACACATGTACATTTTTGTTGTTTTCACCCATTTCCCTGATCACAGTGTATCTTTGGGTGAATCAACTTTTGTTTGGAAGGAGCTACTTTGAGGCACTTTAATAAGCTGCTGGTCACAGGCTCCTGGAGGAAAATTTCTTGCAGGTGCCAAATACATAAAAGTTTATTGTGTTAACATGAAAATAGGAGGATCCTGCCACCACAGGATCCAGTCTAAAAATGGTAGACCTGTGTGGTTACACTCAAAGAGTGAAACCTGTCAGTTGAGGGGTGCACTCACGAAGGACTGCAAAGGGATCTAAGGCACAGCTCGCACTGTAGCAATGAAAGCATGTTGTAGCTTGGAGGTCCACTCTAAGGTGGGATGAATGCCCACGAAGAGACAGGGAGAATGCACTGATGCAGTTCACCCCATGACAACAGGCAAAAGCACTTATTTGCTAGTATAACTATGTCCACACTAAGGCTTTGGCCATATAGAAATGTCATAAAAATAAAGAAATCATACCCATAACTGACATTACTATACCAGCAAATTTCTAGCATAGACCTTCCTGAGTCTGGAAAGCAGTGCTAGAGACAAGGCAGATGCACCTCGCTCCCACAGGCTTTCAGGCACTGCTGCCACTGCAGGTCTGAGCTGGCAGGCATCGCTGCAGTGTTTTCCAGTGTTTTGAAATGGTTGTGAACTGTTAGAGGTCGTTAAGTGGTTTAACTCTTTTTTGAATGATGAATATTGGCAACCAGTGACTGGGAACGCGTCTTTTATCGTATTTCTAGGACCAGATCTGCCTCACAGGGTTGCTGAGAAGCTTTATTACTGTTTGGAAAGTTGTTTTGATTCTTGGGTAGAAGGTGCCACTTGAAGTGCAAAGTATTATTACTGTTAATATAAATTACTGTGGCAAACAACAAGCTTTAGTAAGCATATATTATTTTTTCAAGACATTTAATAAACTATTTCCAGACTGTATTTTATGTGACAGCTATTGCTAGAATCATTGTTCGTTCACGTCCATCACTGCAATAAAGGGTTTTGCTGTTTTCACCCATTTAGCTGAGTATCTTCCCAGTGAAGGGATCTTTGTCACCGCTATGATTATTGCTGCATTTGTGACAACACAATGACGTTGTGCCTGCACTCTATTAGAAAAGTAAATCTGACATTCAGGAATTGCATAACTCAATCGGATGAAACTAGTTATATAGTAAAGGTGTAAGAACAGGAGCACGTTCCCCTGCACTGCCACCCTCATTCATTCTACCGTTTTAGTTAGAAAAAAATCTAGCCATGTGTCTGAAACAAGGGGGGGTTTACTTAGGAAAAAATCATGTTTTTGTGAATACTTATTTAACTTCGCTGACAAATGAAAATTTTGGAGAAAGGATATTTTTATTAAAGATTTACCCTTCTGTTAAGCATAAGAGCTCCAGATACACCATCTCAGAGACCTTCCAGCAAAATCAGGAAAGAACAAAACTTGACATTCCTGATGTTAATATATTTTTTAAAAAAAATCGTCTAGGCCTTTTTTATATATCATAAAGCAGCAAAACATGATACAAATCCATTTTTTAAAAACACCTTCACTGGTTACCTTTAACAAACTTTTCCTGTTGTAGAGACAGATTCAATGAGTAATACATAGTTTAAAATGTCATTTTTTTCTAAATTAACTAGATATGCTGCAAAATCTTTATTTATAGCATGCATAAATATGGGACAGTCCCCATGAGACACAAAGGCTATTTATACAGCAGATCATAATAGCTGCTTTGAATATTTATACTGTGCGTGTCATTTTTGTTTAACTATATAAAATTTCCCAAGAAAATGAAATGCAAATATATACTTTAACACTCACAAATGAGTAAAATCAACTTAACAAAAGCCAAATTCATTTGAACTCATGTTGTTTCTTAATGTTCAGTAACTGAAAGTTTAAAAAGCATTGCTAAGTCTCAGAATTTCAATTACATCAGTATCATGACTCCACTGCTATTTTAATTTAGGTTTTGTAATTTCCTAGTCTCAAAAACAGACCTGGGAAACAAAATCCTGAGGGTTTAGTAGATTAACATTTCCCCCTTCTCTGACACTGTCACATGCAAAAGAAATGCTAATCTACAATATCAGCTCAGAAAGTAGAATTTACTCTTTCAAATGTATCATTGATAGGCACAGCTTTAAATCAAACTGGGCTCTCATGTTGTACAGACTATCTGAACCAGAGGACATGCACAACCAGAGGGTTTCTCTTGGATCAGTAACAGGCCCTGTCCCCAGGCAGCCGCCAGGACACAAGCTGATTACAGCATGAGGTCTCTTTCTCTTTGTTCTGTTAGCCATGTACACCTCTATCCCGATATAACGCTGTCCTCGGGAGCCAAAAAATCTTACCGCGTTATAGGTGAAACCGTGTTATATCAAACTTGCTTTGATCCACCAGAGTGCGTAGCCCCACCCCCAAGCGCTGCTTTACCAAGTTATATCCGAATTCGTGTTATATTGTGTCGCGTTATATCAGGGTAGAGGTGTATTACTAACAATGTCTGACTAGCCGTATAAGTTTAGGAAAAATACAAACAAACAATCATTCATTATAATTTACTATGCATTAATGTGAAACTTTCTAACGTACTTGGGACATCTTCCCTTCAGAACACATTCCTAGGTAAGAGCCATGTTCTGTTAGTTTCCCTTTGTGGCATCACAACGTTTTTGTTACATTTTGAAAAAAAGTGCCTTTTATTATACCTTATCTCCTTTTTCTTCAGGTTCATCCTCATTGAGGAATTCTCGTTTTGGATAAGGAATCTGGCAGCCAGCAAATACACTGAAATATATCAAACAGCAAATTAGAGACATACTAAACATACATGCTTCTGAAATTAATTTATTTAATGTCATATATATTTCAGGGCTTTTTCTTTTAATGTTTGTTATGCCTTGACTCCAAATTACTAAGTGACACCCTATAGACACCCAACAGATCTATAACTACTGGTAGATGTACACTGATTTTAACTTTTGCTATATTTGCTGTTGGCAAGCTGCCTTCCTTTAGAATTATAGCAGAACTGAGTGAGCACAAATGACAGCACAATTATTTGCTGTCCTGAAACTGCATTTGTTCACTTTGCTGTATGAATCAACCAGAAACTCTACAGCACTTAATTGGAAGTATGGATGGCACAGTGGATTGAAAGCCTGATCCAATGCTCATTAATGTCATGGGAGTCTTTCCATTGACTTCAATGGCTTTTGTATCAGGCCCTAAATGTACTAGCTATTCATCTCTGGAGAACTGGAATCAATTAGTCTCAGGGGCCTTGTTTAGAAGGAAATAAAAAAGTAGTTTTTAGATTGAGTCAGCTAATATGATTTGAAATACTATTTAGTATCTAGTGTACACACAGTTTAATACCTTTAAAATCGTGTTGCCAGGTGGTGTGACCTAGGCAGAAGTAGATCAGTATGAGAGAGCAAAAACCTACTAGTAGATAATATTTTGTACCATTTTAGTTTCAGCAATTCTTTGAACCTTTGGGGGGTAGCCTGTGTTGCAATACAATCAGCTTAACATGATTTTGAAAGTGCTAACCTGGGTCTACGATAATTGCTAAGTAGCACTTCAAATCATAATTGCTAACTTGATTTTTTTTTTTTAATTCTTTTTTCCTAGTCTAGACTAGACCTGTGCTTTCTTCCATGAGGGCTCCTATACCTCAAATAATTGTTAACAAAAGAGTAAATATCTTTTGAAATCCAAACAAATATCAAGACTCATGATAAATGTCATTGCTTGATTGCTCACAGACTTTTGTTGCATTGTAAGCTCTTCAGGGCAGGGATCTCTTTTTTATACATTTACAAAGTGCCTGGCACAATGGGGTTCTAGTCCATGACTGGAGCTCCTAGGTGCTACCATAATAATAAATAAAATAAAATAAAACAAAACAACAACATAACTAAATAAATAAATAATCCCATGCTGCTCTGTGTATTTTCTGTTCAGATAATAAAGTTTCCTGGACAGGGTTTTTATTGCCTTTCTGGCTGAAAAGTAACTAGCACACTGTTGGCACAATTAAATAATTGTATACAAAAAAACACTATGTTAAAAGAATAGTCAGTTTGCAAAGACTAGCACTCAAATATTAGGAAATTCAAGAATAAAGGTGGCCATGTCCCTGCATAAGTTATTAATTACTTGATCACATGCTATTTTTACCACAGCACCCCTGCCTCACTAAGTACATGGGATGGATAGGACTCTTCAAATGGATAGGTATTCATATTTCTTTTTATCCTCTTCATAGAGTGGGTGGCCTTTCGCCTCTTTACTGCACACCATCCAACTCCTGCATGAAATACAGAATTATTCATTTCCTCATGAGCATTTCCATGCTGCTCATCACTGTGGCATATGAGTACTTCAAAAACACTAATTCATTACATTTATAACACCCCTGTGGGCAGGGAAGCCTTACCATCCACATTTTATAGCTGGGGAACTAAGGCACAGAGAGATTAAGGCCAAAACTATCAAGTGTCCACTAAATTTGCTCAGCTTGAAATCCACTGGCATGTGGATAGCAGTTTATATGTTCAAAATCACACCTCTCATTGACAAGAGATGCAGTTGTGAGTACTCGGCACATTCACAAAGCAGAACCTAGGATCTCAAGCTGGGAACCCATAAAATGAACAGCAGACAATTAGTGGATAACTATGACAAGTTTTGTTTAAGTGACTTGCCCAGCACCATATAGGAACTTTGTGGCAGAGTCAAGAACAGAATCCAGTTCTCTAGGACATCATTCAACTGCCTAAACCATGAAACCATCGTTTCTCTTCCTGCAGTCTCCTTCACTGCACACCTTCCAACTTCTGCAACAAATGAGGCAAGGGTTCTACAGACAGCCTCATTCACTACAGAACACTGGTTTAGCCCTGCGCAGATCCATCCTGTACACTGAATGAGGCAGGTGTCCTGTGGAAAAGCAGTACGTTATCATGTAATTAAAGTCTGTATCATAACACATATGCACAAGGAAGCTGAATTAAGCTTGCATGGGCAACCTTAAGTCTGGCATCTCCTAACTTTTGAGTGCTTGACTTTCTAACCAAAATGTTCTTTTAATTATTTCTGATGTAATTTCCTAGAACACTGAAAAAAACTTCTGTAGTGACAAGCCATCATATTTTTCCTTAATCTCATTCTCAGAAACAGCTAAACCAGTGATCCCCAACCTTTTTCGTCTGGCGAGGCACGGAGGACTGTGGTGGTGGATGAGCATCCGCTGAAATTCCGAAGACAAGCGGCAACGTAATAGGCATTGCCGCTATAATGCAGCCGGAAAGTAGCATCATCCAGAGGCGTCGCTGCCGAAACTCAGCGGCATTTCAGCAGCAACGCCTCTGGGTGACGCAGCTTATCGGCGGCATTTTGGCGGATGCTCGTCCACTGGCCAATACCTGGGTGCCATGGCACCCACAGGCACCGCGTTGGGGACCCTTGAGGCTAAACCATTTTAAGTGAAACTTCAATAAAAAAAACAAAACAAAGATCAGCCTCAGACAGTTCCTACCCAGCATCGAAAATTTCAGCTCAGACGGTTAAAATTTGGTAAAGTTATAACGGAAAGTGGTTTAGCAACCTTAACTACATCTGATGCTGCTGCCAGCTCAGTCTATAATTAATGATAAGACATTAGATTGAGGTCATATGATACAGTGTTTTTGGTATTCTTATCGTAACAGCAGATGTATCTGTCCATGTCACACCACCTCTGCTGGCATAATTCAAGGTCTCTACCTAAGGGAGACTGTACACTAAGATAAGAGGGGCTGATTTATAAGTAATTCTTCAGAACTAAGTACATTACGTACAGCTTGGCTGAATGATGTATGTCTAAGAGGGGCATATCTACAAGAGTTTTATATAAATACTTCAGAATAGTTTTCTAAGAACCATCACTTCTTTCCCCCCACCATTTACCCACTTTTACTGAATGCCGCAAGTATAAAGTTGTTGCTCTGCCTATCACTGGTTGATTGACACCACTAGTACCCCTAGAAAGCTCAGAGGTGGACTCACAGTGGTGAGAAATATGTTCTTGTTACAAGCAGAATTCTTCATTTTTAAATGGTCACCATATATTGCACATTAATAGTTAGCCAAAAAAAGGCATCATTGTAAAGAACACAGAAAAAGTGAGACACATACTCTGACGTAGGCAGTGGATCCTCCTGGAAATAGGGATCCTGCAAAGCCTGCTCTGAGGTAATTCTCTTTGTAGGATCCATGGTAAGAAGTTTTTGAAGCTGTGTAGTGTAACATTGGAAGTAGTAAACAACTTATGAAACCATTATTTTTCAAACTAATGGCTTGTATGCCATACTTACATCATGATCTGGTAAACTACAAATGGCTCATTCAGAAAAGCAAAATCAGGCATTTCACGCACAGCAACACATCTAGTTCTATGATGCACATACATCAAAAAAATTATGACTATGAAGTTTTGTTGGTCTGAGAAATAAAGTTAACTGGGCTAGATTCTTCAGAGCTGTATGTGCCACCTTGAGCTACTCAAAGTGGCTCTAAATCAAGTGTAACCATCCGTGAAGGATCAGCTCAATATAAGGGTGATTCTCTGTGGGCACACAGATGGGATAGAAGTTATTATGTCACTCCCTGCTGCTGGCGAAAGTGGGTGAGATCAAGACCTCCTTTTGCTATGCCCTTTGGTACTCTTTGTAGGCGATGTATGCAAGAGCAGCCTGAGAGGAGCTGTAACTCAGTGCATGGGGACTGGTTCCATGCAAAGGCTGCATCCAGATCAGAGTGCAAAGGTGACCTTTATGCTACTACTGTGCACAAACCCATGGCCTGTCCTCTTTGCAGATGAGCTACATTAGTAGTACACAGGTAGCACTCTGCTCCCATATGAGACACAAAGATTCTATGCCTGGTATCTTGCTTGAGGATGTGAACATTATGCAGGCAATTTGCTCAGCCCCTCACAGGTAAGGGCCCAACACAGGAGATGGGCTCTGGAGTGTATTTGCAAGGTTTATAAGCTAGGGCTCTGATGGCCCTTTCTATGTTATAGGTATGTTAAATAGCAAAGAACTAAAGAAAGCATTCATCCTTCAGAAGGAAAGGTGTTCTCCCCGCCCCCTTTCTCCCACCGATACATGTATAATTCACAAACTGACATATGATGTAACTATACAGAGGGATTACTTTGCCTGTATCAGAAAGGCAGCCAATTCTGGGGTGATATGCAGAAGCCGACAATGGCAAATTTGTTAAAATATTAAAGGTCATGGCTGTAGCTATCATTTATATTTTTAAAATTCATACTTCTCATCCTCCAGTAAGCAGAAATGGAACTGTTTTAATATCACAATTATATTTCAAAGTAAACTAATCTCTAAGAGCACAATGATGTACATACCAAAAGGAAAACTTTGCTGTCAGGCTTGACTTTGTGTTTCTCCATGTATTTTATGAGGCTACTATTGGCATATCTGAAAAATTGTAAATACATTTCAAAAACAATATACTGTAGGATTATGGCACTGCACCGAGCAATAAAGAAAATGCATACTAGTCCCAAAGGACACATTTTGTATTTCATTTGTTAGATTATATAATGTCCTACATTGCCAGACACTATATTTGTGAAGTGTGAATGTTTGTCCTAGCTTTCAGTGTTAGTATTTTTAAAATGGTTTGTTCTTTATTACAATGGAATGTACAGTTTTGATATATGGCTGAGGTCTTGATAGTAGCACACAGCCATAGCAAATGTTGTAGGGAGGGCAGAGCTGCCCTATCCTAGTGGAAGCTACTTTGACAGACAGGCACAGTAGCTTCAGCAGTGCAGCCACTGCATCATCATTTGCCATTTGAGAAGCTGTTGCAACTATTCCCTTCAGCTGGCAGAGAAACTAGCCTGTGCCTTTTCCCAACTGAACCATGAGCCATGTGAAGTCTTTGCATTTCCTGAGCTCAAATATTCCCATTAAGAATAATCAGACATAGAATTTATATCTTGCTTTTAATCTCTAGATCTCTGTGGGTAACTATAATTATCTTACAACGAGGGAAACCGATGCACAGAGGCATCAAGTGATTTGCCAAAGGTCACTCAGAAATTCCAGGGTAGAGCTGGAAATAGTACTTAAAGCTCCTGAATCCCAGACCTGTGCCTTGTCCTGGACTATGCTGCTCCCTGTACCATTTCCCTTCCTTGACTACCAGTGCAGGGGATGATCTGACTTACTGAGCAAAAACTCTTGCCAACATTAAAAGATGGACACTAGCATTCTTTTAAAATCCAAATAATACTCTTCCAAAGTCTAAACAAGACAGAAGATAATTGAAGGTAATCTCTAGTGGTGATTTCTGTGTATCTTTTACAAGCAGTTTCTAACCACTATCTGTGGTATAATCACTTACGTTGTTCTCCTAAAGTCTTTTTGAAGTGTAGGATATTCTGGCATCTTCCTTATATCTTCCCAGTCTTTATCTTAGAAAAGATAAAGCAATCGGACAGTTTAAAGTGCAGGTTAAATAATATGATATACATAATCTGTAATATTTGTCTGACATTTTATGTTCGTTGTTCTGTATTGTTATTCCACAAGTCCCGCCACTTTCTTGGGCAGGGACTCCACATCCATCATACTGCCAGCTTTTATGAAGTTACAGAGCTAGTAATTTCCTTTAAAACAAAATCCAACTCAAAGGGTTTATGCCTGACCTTTTAATGAAAGTAAATTACCTGCTGGGAATCCCATTACACTAAAAATGCGGTCTAGCTGATCATGATGAAAAGGATTACTCGTTTTGATGTCTTCCTGACGACAGTGAAAAATAGGTTCTGAAGTCAATAGCTCAGCAAATATACACCCAATTGCCCATATATCTAGGAAAGAGAGAAGATAATTTATGTGAATTGACCATATTCCATCAGCCTGATTTCTATTTTACACAGTAAAGACACAATAACTCACATGAAAATTCATTACAATAATTTAAAACATGCAATAAATTAACACACGGGAAATGGAATAACTGGACCATCATATTTTAGGTTACAAGCCAAATCAAACAAACAGTCTTGTAAATTCTGTCTGAAGTTGGACTCTAGCAATCTAACACAGTATAACAATACATTCAGAGTTACACCAGAAGCCCTCCCAATCTCTGCTGACAACTTAATCACTTGAATGTCCTGAAGATTATCTAAAACAGAACATAATGCTCCAAAAAGGATAGATTGAAATAATAGCTCTATCAGATACTCTCACGCAATTCCTACAAGGCAATCAAATATATACTGATAAGGAAAAACTACAACAGCTCGTGTGACAGGGCAAAGAATGCAGACTAGATAAAATGAAGAAAGCAAGATCCAAATTTTAGCTAATGAAGCCAGACTGTAGCTTTCTCAACCAATTAAAAAGACTCTGATACATGCTCAGTAATGCCCACTGGAACCATTTTACAGCAGTGTACTCTACAGTAGCTTGATAGCAAGTGCATTAATAAACAGTACAACAGACTGATCATCTCAATGAAAGCAAAGTCTAGTAACATTAATTTGATACAAAAAGGTTTTGTGTTCTGTCATGTTAATATGCTATTCAAAGCAAAATCTACCAGAAGAGCAATTTCAGTTATGTTAAATAAATCTATAGATTATATATCAGAGGTGTAGCTGTGTTAGTCTGGATCTGTAAAATCAGCAAAGAGCCCTGTGGCACCTTATAGACTAACAGACGTTTTGGAGCATAAGCTTTCGTGGGTGAATACTCACTTCGTTGGATGCATGTAGTGGCAATTTCCAGCACATGCATCCGACGAAGTGCATATTCGCCCACGAAAGCTCATGCTCCAATACGTCTGTTAGTCTATAAGGTGCCACAGGACTCTTTGCTGCTTTTATAGATTATATCTGATCTAGCTAACTCCATTAACAACAGTCCTAGAGTTTATTGTATTACAACAAACTTACATTATGCTAAGCACCCTAAAAATATAAAATAGTCAAGCAATGGGCTTGAGGATGGGGAAAAAATACTGGCAGCTGAATTAGGCACCACTAGAAAAATAATTTTTAATTTTTCCTCATAGTACCCTTTGCATTATTTCCTCCAGTTAGTTTTCAGTGTCCCAAATTGCTTTACTTTGAGAAATACTATTCCACAAGTCAACATCTTATCGTCAGACATTTTCCTGATGGTCATCTTAAATTTTCCCTTTCAATATTTCATCCCATTACTTTTATACACAATTAGGTCATTCTCAGGTGTTGTCTTGCTTTGATTTTATTATTAGGGGTATTCGCATGAAAACAATATCTTTTGTTCTTAAGATTTTATCTCCTTCTGCAGCATGGGCAGCCTGGTATTTACATAATTTCTATGTGGGTCAAGTGAAAAGACTTAATCATTGAGTCTTACATGAGGCGTTTAACTTCTTCCACTAAAAGTAACATATGAAATCAGTGATCTCCTTTTGGTGGCAAAGATGACCTGGAAAACCTCCTCAGATATTGCACGTTAAACTTTAGAAGTCTATTCCCTTATGAGCTAAGCTGTGAGTAAGGCAGTTTACAGGTGGGGATGGATTCAAGCATCCTGGGTCTTTGTGATATAGATAAACAGAAAAATTACATTTCTCTGTCCTCGTGACTTCACAAAAGTTGCCATAGCAACAAGTGGAATTTTTTCTATAACAACTTTTTTTTAAACACACACAGGCTGTAAACTCAGCATTTCAGGTAATGTTTCATTTACTCAAGAAATGGATTACTGGGCAACATGAAAGTACTTTAACTATGTTGCTTTTCAGTCATTACATTTTATATGTGCAGTTAATAATTCCTGAGTTTAGCCTGTTATGCCTCTTGTGGGATTTCCTTCAACTGTCTTTAGGGTATTACCAAAAATATCCTTAAAAGACTTATTAAATTATAGAAAATCTGTAACTTTTATTTTTTATAGAATCACAGATTTATACAGCTAGAAAAGGAATCATGAACTGCAATCCAAGTGGGTTAGGATTTTCTCTACACTAATCCTTAGCTTTATGTAACTGCTCTAAAACATGTCCTTGGCAGATACTACTGCAACTGCTTAATTGCCCTTACTGCTAGGCAGAGTCGATAAAAATCAACTATTTTTTAAAAATCAGATTTTCTAAATTTAAATTGGATTTTCTAATTCAAATTAAATATGTGCTTATTTTTTAAAAAAATAAACATAAGTAAAGCTGAAATTATGACAACCTACATTAAGGTCTAAACTTACTATAATCTATTAAAATAATTTAAGTTTATTTTTTTAAAAATTAAGCAATACATGTTTGCTGCCAATTTTCAAAGAAAGTCAAACCACTGAACTGGCAGAAATCACTGGCTAACCACCTGGAACATCCTGGTTTACTGAAGCGCTAAACCAGCTTTTGAAATCAGTAGCCACTTCTGCAGGTGCAGAAAGAATATTTTTTTATTTCAGTTTATTTTTACTAGTTCATCTCAATGACTAATTCATTCAAAGTTAAAAAACCAGCTAAGTGATGGGAAAAAAAAGCAGGAAAGTTTGTTTTCTTCTTTCCATATTTAAAAAAAAACAGCTGGGAGAGGATGAAATCTACAAGTTCTAAAATCTTGAAAGATGTGATGACCAGAAACAATCAGTTCAATTAATGAACTACGAATACTACTTCCTTTGTTTAAAAATTAAATTAGTTTTCAATGCAAAACTTATTTTGATAAACTTGTCTTCTGTATCCAGCGCTAACTAAAGATAAAAATTAAAATGTTTTCTGCATTTTTAATTGAATTTTAATTTCTATCCAAACAGAACTTGACAAATCATGTACAAAACTGATAAAAAGATATGAAATGTAAAAATTAAGAATCTAAGTAAACATGATTTAAGCTATAGAACTGCTTAAATAAATATGTATAGATATATATTATACCCATCTTATTAGCAAAAAAAAAAAAACAAAAAAAGCCCACACCACCACAAAATTTAGTGTAAAGGCTATTTAGTTGCAAATCAACATGTTTTAATGGTTGCCAGCAAAGGAGACCCAACCTTTATTTAGGAAAATAACTAAAAAGTATAAATGCAGAACAAGATTAAAATCTGTGATTTAAGTCGCTTTGATTTAAATCAATCCAGCCTGCTATTAGGAATGTTTCTTATCACATTTCTCAACTCTGCTTTTGTATAATACTGGCAATTTGTGATAATTATCTACCATAGGTGGTATTTCTAGAGAAGGAATAATTCTGGAAATAGTGTAGAAGCTCCTTCAGTACAAGTGCCCCTATACACACCAGTGTATCTCCTGGATTATTTGAATTAAATCAATCATGAACAGTTTGGGTCTCATCTTTTTTATAAAAAATAAAAGATATTCCTGCCTTTATCTACCACATGGATCCAATCCTGTAAACAGTTAGGCCTGGTCAATACTTAAAAGTTAGACTGACCTAACTATATTACTATGTCAACCTACCCCCTGGTGTAAACATGGCTAGGTTGATGGAAGGATTCTATCACCTCTCAGAGAGATGGATTAACTGTAATCAACGGAAAAGCCCTTCCATCGATGTAGACAGCATCTATGCTGTGGTGCTGCAGCAGCTGTAGCTGCGGTAGTGTAGCTATAACCTTAGTACACCATTTAACCCCAGTTGAAACCAAAGAGACTAGACCCACAACAGTAACCACTATCCTTGGAAGTGAGTGTTTGCAGGGTTGAGCACTAAATGTTCAAATGAGATTTTAAAAAGTCTTTCGAATATAAAATATATTGCTTCTCCGCCTTTCCTGCTTCAGGGACCTCATATAAAATACAGCATTAAAACAACAGGTTTAATTAATATTTATAATATTTACAATACATAAGTTGTAAAACACCTCGAAATAATAAAAGAAGCAGTAAAAGTCTACCACAGTAGGTTCTTCCCTTTCCCTATCCCTAAAGGTCAGGAGAAGGGATATTTCACCGCTCTTGAGCTACTGCAGCTAAAGCACGGACAGTGTTCATTCTGCTCCTCTATGCCCCCAGGACCAAAAGCACAATTCCCTCCAAACTAGAAGGGTAGCAATGCATATAAGGTTTTAGAAGCTCAGCAAAATAGTGTAACAAGGGACATGCTGGCTTAATATAGCCAAGTTTTTTATTTTACTACATTAATTTTACCCATATTTGATTTTCTAGTAACAAATTCTTGCTATATTCCAACTTTGATCTACAGAAACTGAAAACGTTGCAGCCTGGACTTGATTCCATACATTTCTGCAGAGAAAGCACATAATGTTCCCTCATTTGGTAAATGGTAATATCCTGATCCATGAACCAAATTACATTACTTTCCCTGTCAGTCTGGTTCTATCTTCCACTCTCCTTTTCCTATGCTATGGTGAAGACTGAGAGATGATGACATATCTACCCATGACAATGGTTCTTATTTCATTGATAAAATACTGTAAAAGAATAGCTTATAGTACATTTTGGGATGGAGGATATGGCAAACAGAAATAATTCTATCTATAAAAGGTTTCATTTAGAAGTGGCAAATTTCAAGTTCAGATGCTTACTTGGCCATTACCTCAATCTTCTGAACTCTGCTTTTCATAGTTGTCCAGGCTCTCTCCCCTCCTCAAACAACCCCAAGCCCAACCAGTCTCTCTCCCGCTAACTTTGCTCCATAGCTTTGAGGGTGGACTAACTGTCGTTGGAGGAAATAACTAAGTAGTCTGTTCCCTTCTGCAGTGTAAGATTCTTTTTTTCTGACAGTCTCCCAGTTCCCACCTGTAATGTCTTCACTATTGTAATTATTATCCACATATTTTAAAAGCGTCTCATGTTGTTTTATAACTGAGAAAACAGACTTTAAATATATCCACTTTCACTGGCTATATGCTGTTCCTCTAAGTGCCTGTATGCCCATATTATTGGAAAGTGTTTATGACTGGCAATGTCCTAGCTTTGAAATGTGTGAAATAATGGCTTTTTAGGATAGCTGCTAAATTAGGACCCATTCTGCATAACCCATGTCACATTAGCACTGTAGCTAAAGTGTAAGTATACACAGGGAATTCAAAGGGAAATTAGTGTGAAATAGCTAGGGTCTGAATTTAAAGCACAATAACTAGTCAGTACTAATTCTCTACATGGAGGCTCTTATTCTGCACTAACAAAGGGTGTCCACATGGGAGTTAATGCAGAATAGCTATTCAGCAGTTGTAGATTCTGGGCTTTTCCTTATGTAGACAAGCCCTTACAGTGAGAGATTTAAAGAGCCCAGTCTAACTTATCTAAAAGAAGAATGAGAGGTGACTTGAATGAAGGGTAGAAGTACTTCTATGGAAAGAAACTACCAGGTATTTAAGGGTTCTTTAATTCAGCAGAGACAGACATTACAAAAACCAATGGCCAGAAGCTTAAAGCCAGATGCACTGAAATTAGAAATAAGGCACAAATTTTTAACAGTGAGGGTGATAACCCATGGAACAAACTACACGTGAAGTGGTGTATTCTCTATATCTTGAAGTCTTCAAATCAAGGCTGGATGCTTCAAGATATGCTTTAGCCAAACAAAGTTATACAGGGGCAACTGTGTGAAATGAAATGGCCTGTGATACACAGGAAGTAAGAATGGATAATCTGATGGTCCCTTCTGGCCTTAAACTCTATGAATCTATTAATCTGTTTAAGAGTTTTATCCTTCAGCCCATTACCACAATATCTGAATGTTTTCCGCATAAAATCAACAGCTATTGCAAAATCCCTAGCGGACTTCCTGGAGAA
Source organism: Chelonoidis abingdonii (assembly GCF_003597395.2). Classification (NCBI taxonomy): domain Eukaryota; kingdom Metazoa; phylum Chordata; order Testudines; family Testudinidae; genus Chelonoidis; species Chelonoidis abingdonii. The sequence goes on from NC_133771.1 coordinate 88,151,237, forward strand.
TCTGGAACTTCTCCCTTTTCAAAACTCTGCTTGCGGTACGGGTTTCATTTTTTATTGGTTGACATGGATTTAGGGATCAAGGCAGTGTTGGTGAAGGGGGCTGCTGAAGCAAGAAAAAAATTGTTCAGCATGGAGTAGAGTGAGAGAAGAAAGAAAAAAGAGATAGGCTCTATGTAACAGGTATACTCGTAATGTCCAAGGACAATTCATAAAGATTTTACAATCACTAAAATAGATACTACTCAAAAAATCATTCCAAATTTTACATACAACCCAGTGTAGACTGGCAAGGATATAATCTGTTTTAAGTTTCTGTGTGATCATACAAGCAGCATGCATGTACTCAATTCAGCTACTGATATGGTACAGTTTGATTCTGAATCTTAGTATATTAATTCGGGGCTCCCACGTGATCTAGACACATTATGATACTACAGAAACACAGCCTGACAGTTATTAAACATAATTTCTTCAAATACTTAAAGATAGGATAAAATGTAATAAAAATATTTAAAGATGGGGAAAAAAATCTCACTTCTTTTCGATATTTCTGATATGGGGGAAATATTTGTCCTTAATTTACAAAAGAAATCCATTTTTTTTTTTTAAGGACAGTTTGTCAACTATTCCTTTGAGTGAGACCTTTAAATTTTATTTCTCTAAGCACTGGAAGAATGGCTCTTGGAAAAGGTTGGTTATTGAACCTTTCTTTTGAATGTGACGCCTCATATGCCGATCTGATGACAGGTTTGCATGAGCTAGCCTATGAAAGGCTTTTCACCAGGAAGCAGGCAGTGATGCTGATGGGCTATGGGCCAGGAGTTTTTGGTACCTCTCATCTAGAAGTTGGCAAATATTCACTGAAGCTTTAACAAACAGCACCTGGAAGGAACAGAACTGAGGAACTGAAATTTGTACTGTGAAAATATGATGAGCAAGTTAGTGTTCTGTCAAACAACCCACTTCTCAGAGATTTGGAGAATGTACATAGCTAGTAACTATGTATTTAACACTAATATTTCATCACAAGAATGGGTGGTCTCTAGGGTCATCATATATAGGACCAAGCCAATTTAAAATTAGATAGAACAAAACCATGACATGCAAATGTAGATGAAAGATATAAAACCAAGAGTCTGTATCTAATGTTTAAATACACTTGCAATTTGTTTGTTTTTATCACCACTTCTTTAAACTGGCCTGTATTCTAAACTTCCCTTAAGGCCTCTACTGGTGTCATGTTTTAAACTCTCACTCATACTTCTTGAAAAATATTGAAAAATATTGGGTGAAATCCTGGCTCCACTGAAGTCAATGGCAAAATTCCCATTTTCTTCAACAAGGCCAGGATTTCATCCACTCTGTTTAGAAGGAATTCTCCTTACATGTCAAAATGTCTACTCTTCTACTTCCATCTCTATGCCTGTATATTAGGCATCTCCAGTCAATCTTGTTTGCAACATTACATTCAATTACAGTGGCAAGCATTGAGTTATGACTTCACATGGGGAATGAGCAGCAGGAACAGATGAACTCCTAAAGAACAGTCTTTTTTATGTAAAGAATAAATTATGTACAAAAAGATATTGTTCTTTTCATGTAGTTAAGTCGCAAAATCAGAAAATCAAAAGTTAGGAAATGCCAGATTTAGGATTGCCTACACAACCTTAATTCTGTCACCTTGTGTGTGCACTCTGTGCACTGAATGAGCCAGCGAACCTGTGGGGAAAAGTAGGATATGCGATCATAATCTGTATCATAATGCACAAGAATTAAGGTCATGTGGGCAACTGTAAATCAGGAATTTTCCAACTTTCAAGTGCCTGTCTTACAACCTAAATAATATTCTTTTAAATATAGATTGGTTGTGTGGAATTTCCTACACTTTTAAAAAATAAATAGAAAAAAGTTAAAAAAATATTTTATGTATAACTATAACAATACTCCCATCATGCAGCACCAATGTTTGAACCCTGAGCCTTCAGCACTGCCTCACAGGCTGCTACCATTAGCTGGCAGTAGGAGCTGGTTGTTACCCCAGAGAGACCATGTGCTGAGTCAGGGGGGATTGGCCCATCTTACTCACCTTATCTCCCAATTCTCCCTCCCTGAGGATTGGAGGAGTTCCAGCCCTATTTGGTGCCCCAGGGGGCAGGGAATTTGGGTTGCTAGGGCCAGCTGCTGGGTTTGGCGGGGAGTTGAATCCTGGTCTGGCTCTCTCTTTTCTAACCCGCGTGGGACCGCCAGACGGGGGCATGGGTGACTGGAACCACAGGTAGGATAGGAGTATTGTCCTACCCCCTGCTACTCCTGTTTCCAGGTGTTCTCAGTAAAGCACGTGCTGATGTTGAGCCAGAAACATCAGCTCAGCCTCAGAAAATGTGATTAGTTACTATTTTGCCAGGCCATCAAAATTTTCCTAAGACACAAGTGAGAGAAGGAAAATGGCCATTTTAAAGTTTATTTCTCACCAAAAACACAATGGGATTTCATGGGATTTCCTCACCAAATATCATAGGGCTGCTGCAAATAATGGATGTCAGAGAGCTTCTCACAGAAAAGTAAACAAGAATCTTTTATAATGGAAACTGTTAGGCAGCCCAAATATAGGGATTGCTTTATCTCCCCCTATAATGATGAAGGAATTAACATTATGCAAGAAATACTGCATTGGCAAAACTGTTTTGTAACAGAATGTTTTATGAAGATTTCCAAGAAGCATGAGCGGCCCTTTAAAATCACGTTATGCTTTGCAATTTTAAAGTGACTGTGGAGGGTGTGGCCTAAGCATAGGACTGGAAGGACATAACTCCTACTTTCTAATCCTGGCTCTGACACTGACTCCATTTTGGGACTTGGGCAAGCTGCTTACTCTCTTTGCCGTGGCTTCTCCCCTGGGACTTTCTGTTAATAAAAGGACACATCCCTCATAAGTATATAGATGCCACTATAAGGCATACTCCAGGAAACAGACAGATATTGAATGCACACAGAGTAATATACGCTGTAAAAAGTGAGAGTCGAAGAGCACTCCAGTACCAGATGGCATGGAGCGCTCTGGTATATAGCAATGAGTCTCAGCTGGACTGACCAGCTCAGTGCACCTCACATACAGTTATAATATTTATCCAAAAGGGGGCATGTAATATATTACTGGAAAAGTAGTAACTGATTATTAATCTTCTTTTATGATATATGTACAGAAAATCTAAAAATAATTATGAAGACAAAAGAAAGGGTCTGACACCTCAAGCCAGGACAGTGGGTTCTTCATTTGCATCAGAGATTGCAGGAAGAGCATTTGTATTGTAAAAAAAATCACAAGTGGGAAGAAGCCAGCATGGCCTCAACACCCAGCAAGGGAAAGGAACATAATCTGAGAGTACATTTCAGAATAATACATTTCAAAGCTTACTGAAGTATAAAAAGAGAGGGAGAGAACCCCCCACGTTAGCCTTGCCCTGAGGAGACAAAGAAAACCAAGCACACTGGGCTCTGTGATCCTGGTTAAAGACTAGCCAGCCACATTGGAGGAATGACTATGTTGAAAAAACTTTCAACAAGAAGGCTCACGTTGGTTGAATTTCAGTCCTGCTAGTGTATTTTCATTTTTCTTTGTAACCATCTCTATCCCTACTACTTCTAACTTGGTATCACCTAAATCTATGTCCTTATGTAGTTAAACTTGTTTTACTATAAACCAACTCACTGCTGTGATTGGAAGCAAGGCTGTGTTAACCCCAGTTAAGTTAATAAGCTGTTGTGTCCTTTCTCTTTAAAGGAGAAGCAAACTTGTAAGCTTTTGTGAATGTTCCAGCAAGAGGGACTGGACACTACCAGGGAGATGGTTTTGGGGAAACTCAGGACTGGAAGGTCTGATGGTGTTGCACTACAAGGAGTAACCAGGCTGGCGGAAGTCAGGGTGACTCCATTTTGTGCTGAAAGTACATTGCTGGTATCAGAGCTCTGAGCCAAAGCTGCACAGCACAGAGGCACCCAGGGCTAGAGGACAGATGGTGACACAACCCCTTACTGGGGTGGGTTGACTCCTAAAGCATCACAGAAGGGTACTGCTTTTACCCATGTTTTCTGAAACTTGACAACTGAGGAAGATGTATATATAAACCGCTGAAAAGGAAAGGAAATTACCATTTTTCTCTTCTAATCTAAAGACAGAACATTAAATTGAACAATATGTTGGGGTGATGTACACAATACTGTTCTTATGAGCTTAACTTCATGTGAAATTAAGATGGAAATTGGTCTCTAATCTCTCACATATTCCCATGCAACTGCTTTAATAAATTATTACACTTCTCTGCCACCAGTTTCAAGTTTTATAATGCCAGTATGTTCCTCAGTTATGCCAAGGTGAGAAAAGGCTTCTTCCTTGGTGGAATCAGTCATAATAAGAAAAATGGGTGCTTGTTTAAATTCACAGTGAAGCCAACAAGCGTTTTTCTATTGACTCCTTGTGGGAGCTATATAAAGCTTTTAATGCCTAAGCTGCCATATCAGCTTCATGGGGGAGGAAGGATTAAGAGATATCTTACCTCTCAGACAGGACAGACACCGAGAGCAGGGCTTTATCTTCTTTCTAAGCATAGTGCTTTGCTTTACAATATATTAGTGTCTTTGTGTTACTGAGGGGTTTAATCCTACATTAATTCATTGTATTATATATATATACACCCTGAGAGTAACTCTTGTATCCTTATATGTAACTAAATTGGACAGGTTGTGAAAGCACTAATGCCAGAAAGGCAGTCTGTGAAGCAATCCCATCCATATTTTGAGAATGAGGTAGTCATCTGGAGCGCAGTGCAGCACTGAGAGATATTTGATATTGCTGTAATAATTACATTTGAAGTTCAAACTGATGAAAGCTAAAATATCTCAGCATCAGGGTTTTGTACCCTTAGATGGCTGTAAAGGTTGGCACAAGTCAAAGAATAATCTTCGATCAAGTGCTGATATCTAGACTACAACTTGGTAACAAACTTTGGTAGCACTCTGTGGACAGCACCCAGTAGTTGAACCTTTTCAACACACACTTTTATTACTGCACTGATGAGCTGGAGGAGTGGCTTGCAGGAACCCTTTGTTAATGAATGCAAACTTTTGGCTTTCTAAAAGAGAATCTTTTTATTTAAAAGTAAGTTTTGAGCCCAATTCCTTGTGAAGGGAGCCTTGAAAACACAAGTGATAACAGATTTCTGAGACTAACAGAAATTTGCAGCTGGGACCCATTTCTGCAGCAGGAGGCTGAGCAGACCTAAAGATACAATCCCACTATACTTTGTATTTAAATAAGTAAGTTATGTTTGGGCATACTCCAAAGAATTACATAAAATCCTTAGGCTAGCCCTGCATAGTGGTGTGGAGGAGACAGGAGAGGTGAGGGATAAAGAGGCAGTGACCAAAAAATTGTTCGTAACCCTCCGCAAAATGCTAAGTCTGGTTCTGCTTGTTAACATTTTCAACTCTCTAAGTGCACTCAACTATTGCTGTGACTGTGGCAGCAGCTGCAAGAGAAACTCCCTTATGTCCTCACACAGTCCTTGTAGACAAGAATGGGGAATGCACTGCACAGTCCCCGCAGCACCACTCCCTAACCAGTTGCTACAGCAGTGCATGACAAGGCTCAGGGGAGGAAAAGATGGGACTAAATGGCTGCTGTTTTGAGAGACCTGTGACCACTGCTGCTGACGCTTGCCTGAGCAGCCATAGTCCAAAGAGTTGGTGTTGGGAGGGGGCCTGAATCCCCACTCTTCTGCCCAGAAACCTAGGGAAATCCACTCCTCTACCCTATCTAGGGAAAACCTGCCCAACTTAAAAGGAACCATTTCCTAAGTGTCTGTCCAGCACCAGAGGGAGAATACTCCCACTCAACCAGCTACTCCAGAGCCAGAGGCCGTAGGACAATCACAGCTGCTGTTGTGAGGAACAGCTACCAAGCAGAAAAAACAGGGAAGCCCCAAGGAGTTAGGAGCCACTGTAATGATTTAGGATTGGGGGAGAATATGAAATGGAAACATTTTTTTAAAGACAGCAAAGAGTCCTGTGGCACCTTATAGACTAACAGACATAACGGAGCATGCGCTTTCGTGCATCCGACAAAGTCGGTATTCACCCACGAAAGCGCATGCTCCAATACGTCTGTTAGTCTATAAGGTGCCACAGGACTCTTTGCTGCTTTTACAGATCCAGACTAACACGGCTACCCCTCTGATAGGAAGGAGTTGGGTAGAAAGTGTGTGGAACTAATGGACCTTTGTGAACAGAATGGAGAAAGATTATATTGCCCAGGGAACATTGTCTTTATTGCTCATTGAGGGAGAAATTTTTCATAATATTATGGCTTCACATCACTGGGTTATTGCTTTGGAAAACTTTGTTTGCCTAATGCAATATGCCCTTTCTTGAACCATCCAAAATATTGTTAGCCACACTAATTATCCTGTAATAGTGTATCTCTGTATAACAGAATATGAAATATAAAATCAAAGAACCTGGATTCAACAGTCATTACACTTGGTGGGGGGAAAATTAGCCCAAGAAGAAGCTGAAGTGGTAGTGGAAGGTATCGGTTAATGTAGACAGCACTGGGGATAATGAATTTGCTTTTCCAATCCTGGGTTAGAATATATGAAATTTTCAGTGTTGATTTGTGTCACATTTTATGATGGTCAGCTGATACTGGTAAATGGACAGTCTCACTGCAGCTCCTCATTTACCAGTATCAGCCAACTACCACAAAATATGACATAAATTGACATGACTGGCAGTCTCTGCTTAAGACTGAAAATCCACAAATTTTTATGTCAGGAATGAAGTGCATTTGGAGGGCTGTATGGGAAGCTTGGTCAGCCTCCTCAAATGCAGAGCTAAATTCACCCCAGGAGAAATCTAATCTATGTAGCTACTTATGTCCTTCAACACTATTCTATATCCGTATCCTACAATTAATGGACTTTATCCTCACAACACTGCTATGAATATTATTCTCACTTTACAAATGAGGAACTGAATCACAAGGTAGATTAAGTGACTTGCTGTAAACTACAAATGACATTTGTGGCTAAGCCAGTAATTAAACCGACACCTCAAGTTCCAGTCCAGGACCCTTATCCATTAGATCTTCCTTCCTAACCCGCAATAGAATAACTCCCCTGGCTTCAGTACATATAGATTTGGCCCCTGTGTCTGGCTCAAGTCATTACTATTAATCTCACTTTCAAAACCACTAAATGCACTCCAAAACTTTTAAGGATGCATTAGTGCTTCCTTTCAATTTTAGAAACTAAAACTTAGTTTATAAAAATGAAACGCCTTTCTGATCAGACTACTCAGTCTGTATCAGCTAGAGCCTTTACCAGTTTATTTTTGGACATTAATTCTGGGGAATATTCTATTTAATCTTAACAGCTAATATAGAGTGCAGACCAGACAGAGATATAGTAACTAGACACAGATAAAACTCGTCTTCCAATTCAGGGAACACTTAACATAAGCAAGACTGCTACATGGCTTTTAACTCATGGTAATTTGTCAATTCTAGCTGGCAGCAGTTTAGGTTTCACAAAATACCAATTCCTCAAACACCCTTGAAATGTTTTATATAAATAGCCTTGCAGGAAAAACTAACACCTGTTGTGTGTCTGCCCAATAACTTTGTGCAGTACTTTGGTTTTCAGGTGACTGCAGTGATGGAATTAAGTTTTTCCTTTCCAAAACAATCCTAGAATATACTATACTGTGTACACACAATATTTTTGAAGGAACTCAGTGTCAAGTAAGAGGGAAGTAACCCAAGGTACTCAGCAATAAATCATCCATCACTTACTGTAACTAGATAAAGAAAGCAACATTTAATCTACTTTGTGCATTTCAGAAAAGAACGAATGCATTATAACCAAAAACCTACAGTAAACAGTTAAACTATCACTGTTAAATACTATCTGAATTGTTCCTGCACCATCAAGCGTCACTCAGAGTATGAAGAAGGCTCCGCTATCCCGGTCTCTCCAGGGCCACTCATTGCATCCTTGTTCAGAAGTCCCATACACATTTTCCCATACACAGTGGAGGGATTCTTTTGGTCAGCCTCTTTTACATGTTCCACCAGCAGTTCAATGGCATGCCTTCCAAGACAGAGGCTCTTTCTTCATTCTTAACACATGACCCAGATATATCCATTGTCTTTTCTGGATAACTCTCAGGATAAGATGATGTTGAATTCTAATAAATCTCAGCTTTTGTTATAAATACATTCCATTTGATACCTGGTAACCTCCTAGGGCATTTGCTTTCAAAGGTGTGTCTGCCTATACCTTTGGTGGATTTCCAGGTTTCGCATTCACATGTTAAGGTGGAAATATCCGAGTTGAAAATTCATAGTTTGGTCTTTAAATTGTAGTTTCAATAACCAAATCTTGCTGGTAAATGCAGCTGCCACCTTGCTAATTCAGGACATTCTTTCCTTTTGGATATTGCCATTGGCTTGAATTTTACTGCCAAAGTATGTGAATTGACCCACTTCCCGTACTCCTTTGCCTTCTAATGTAAAGCTTGAGTTGAGAGCTGATATTAACCCTATATTTTGTGATGCTGGACAGCCTTTTGATCTTTGCTTGCATGTTAGTTGAGTGGTTATACAGAAGAGCTATGTCATCAGCAAAAATGATTATCTTCTGCTAAACTGTTGCTCACCCCGAGTAATGTTAATTAGATTGACTTAAGTGGTAGCGTAGACTTGCACTGAGAGTGACAGCTTCTTGTTTCTGGATAAGTACATGGACACAAGCGCTCTTATTTTGGATAAAATGAAGTCTGAAGAGTTGGGACATGGAGACCATGAATGAGGAAATGTAGTAATCAAGGTGAGAGGATGGAAGAGAATGAAAACTAAAGCAGAGGTCTGATTTGTATAATATCTGATTTGGGCAATGTTTCTGGAGTTGTAATAGGTAGATTTAGAATAACTTTTATATGCATCCATAATAAATTTGAAATAAGCTTCTCATAATGACAGAATAGTCAATATTCACATCGAGGATGAGAATTCTCTAAAGCTAACCTAAGATTATAGCTAAAAGCAGATCAATTGCAATTAATAATTAAATGGAACAATATATGGACAAGAGAGGAAAAATATATATACTGTGGAAAATGAGAACCTATGCCTATGTTATTTATCACATTTTCATAAAATTCAATTTCAAAACCATCTAGGCAATTTCTCCTCCCAAATGAACAAGTTCTGTTCAATGAGTGCCTTATCTAATTTAAGAGCTATATATATATATATATATCAATTCCAGGTTCTCTTGTCTCGTGGAAGGAACTAGAGAGGATGTGGAAAGTGAAGGCCAAAGTGGTCCCAGTGGTGGTAGGAGCACTCGGGGCTGTGACTCCTAAGCTGGGTGAATGGCTCCAACAGATCCCAGGAACAACATCAGAGCTCTCTGTCCAGAAGAGTGCAGTGCTAGGAACAGCTAAGATACTGCGCAGAAC
>NC_133771.1:88164148-88178187 GCF_003597395.2 Chelonoidis abingdonii
AGATACTGCGCAGAACCCTCAAACTCCCAGGCCTCTGGTAGAGGACCCGAGGTTGAGGAAGACACATACCACCCATAGGGGTGAGAGGGGAATTTTTTATATATGTATATGTATTCCACTTCTTGAGGGCTGTTAAAATTATGTTCCTCATAAAGAAATTTTAAGATGTAGCTTAAGAACTTCCTCCTTCACCAAAGGAATGTGTCTCTAACGTGTGGTCTGCAGTTGAAATGCCAACTGTTCCTGGTATAATTAGCCCATTAAGATTGCTTGGTAATTGCTCACAATGCTAGAGGCAAAATACAAGTTTGGACTCATAAGGAGCATACACATTACAATTGTCATGTTATAAGCTTCTCCTCCTTGCCTTCAAACTCTGCATAATTCCACACCCACATATATCTCTATTCAAATTCCTTGTCCCCCTTTAACTTCTTCACTAGGCCAACAAATCTGTCTCCTCACTGCCTTTGTTCCTTTCATCTCCATGCTTTCTATCTCGCTATCCCATGAGCTTGGAATACACTTTCTATCTATTTGTACAAGGTACCACCCTTCACACAGCAGCATCTGTGAATAATGCTTTCAACCATCTCTGCTTTGCTAGGAAACTCCATCTCCTCCTGGCAGACAAAGACCGGGGCCTCAGCAATCCTCTTGGTTGGATTACAGCAATGTGATATAACTGACCATGAAACCTTCAGCACTTGGGAAACTTCCACTAGTTCAGAACACTGCAGCACATCTCAGCAACACAGGCTACTACAACCATATCAAACCAGTCCCTCTGCTCTCTACATTGGCTTCCCAAAGAATTTCAAATCAAGTTCAAGGTCTTGATCCTTATTTTCAAAGCACTCCATGGCCTGGGCCAAGGACACCCAGAAGACTGTCTTAAGATCCGTGGCAAATACCATGGTTGACAACTGTGCTCCTCTCGCACAGCGGAACTCTCAACAAAAAGAGTACAGCATGTTTGCAAGGGAAACAGAACTTCCTCTAAGGATGGCTTGAGACTGTGGAATGAATTCCCTCAGGAATAATGATCACTGCAAACCTCATAAGAACAGCCATACTGGGTCAGACCAATGATCCAGCTAGCCCACTATCCTCTCTTCCAACAGTGACAATGCCAGGTGCTTCAAAGGGAATACATTGAGTGACCTATCTCCTGTCGTTCACTCTCAGCTTCTGGCTAGGGACATGCAGAACTTGGGGTTGCATTCCTGACCATCTTGGCTAGTTACCACTTCATATTCCGCATGCAAGGTACATTTCTTTGACTTGCCTTCTCTTACATAAACACGTGAAATTTTTAATTTATATTAAAAATTTAACCAACAAAACTCCCAGGCCCTATCAAAACAAGACACTCCACTGTACATCTCACTCTGGGGAAAGGATGAGAGAAAAAAAGCATGTCAGAGATGCACAGACACATTGCTTAATGCACTACTGGAAGGTGCTCAAGACATTATGGTGCTGAGCATGGTATACATGGTTACAAAACAGAAAGAACAGAATCAAGATAATTTCCCACTATGCAATCAAGATAGCCTCTGGGCTACTCTAAGTTACAGGTAGATGCAATGGTCCCCATGGGGCTGTTGTGGCAGCTGGAGATTGCTGAAGCACACCAGAAATACAGCCATGCTCCTTTCCCACAGTCACACTCCTTGCTCCACACGTTGTGTCTAGCACTAGGTATGCCAGCTCTAAGCCAACTGGGGATTCCTCCAGGATAGGAGAATCCTCAGATGGCTATTTAAGCCAGCATTATGGCCACATTACATAGCTGCAGTGGTGCAAAAGGGTTGGACCTTGCCCATTGTTTACATGTGATACTGTATTCTTCATATCACATTATTATACTCCTCCTTCAGGATGAACTCAATCCTGACAAATGCTAACAGAGGCCACATGGCTGTTTTCCCAAACATCTTCAAGGACATAGGAAATTAAGAAATCTCACGATCACTGGTAATCTAAAATGATATGTCTTGCTAAAGCCAATCTCATTTCTTCTCAGAGAAGGAATTCACGATCAGCATAAATCTGTCTCTTTATATACTTTTATAATATAGGACATTATTAGTAACAAAGGTGATTCAACTGACTATAACTGAATTTTTGTACTGACGGTAATAGCAATTTCTATACTCAATACCTTGTGTGTTAAGGATAGACACAAAGGATAATAATAATTACTGCATAAATCACAGGTGGCTAGAAAATCCAATCTCACTCTGAGTCAAATATTTAAATAAGCACAGACTGCTTTCTGCAGGAAGCAAGATGGGGTGAAAAATAGTAAACTAAGAAGAACGAGGAGTACTTGTGGCACCTTAGAGAGACTAACAAATTTATTTGGGCATAAGCTTTCAAGGGCTAAAACCCACTTCATCAGATGCATGCAGTGGGAAACACAGTAGGAAGATATACATATATAAAGAACATGAAAAAATGGGGATTGCCATACCAACTCCAAAGAGACTAATCAATTAAGGACTATTATCAGCAGGAGGAAAAAAACTTTTGTAGTGATAATCAGGATGGCCCATTTCAAATAGTTGACAAGGAGTCACCCACAACTATTTCACATCTGGGGACCATCTATGTAGGAATGACCCCGGCCCACAGGCCTGGGTGCTCCTTTAATTGGGGCATTTTGTTCTTGTTTGCAAGCTGGGCACACCCGCTTGCTTATCTCAGGAACTTGGCCTTCCTCCATCCTCCCCCCTTGCTTTCACACAGACGGCCCCGTTTGCAGCTGGCAGTGTTTTGTAGTCTCCTTTCTCTCTGTTACTCACAGAACTGCTGTGTTTACAGCTGAGGCTGTTTTTGCAATTTGCTTTCTGTTTATGCTCGTGATGGAAGATTTTGTAAGAAATCTTTATTTGTGCTGTGCATTTGCGCATGTGTAATCTTAGATAATAAAAGAGGCAGGTGAACTCAGAAAGCAGCTTTGCCTCTCGGATTTCTACAACTTGTGTCAAGTCTTTCTTCACAATTATACCTTCAAGTCTAGTGGCACTGCTATGGGTACCTGCATGGCCCACAATATGCAACACTTTATTGTTGACTTAAGAAAACGCGTTCCTCACTCTCATCCCTAATGCTCCTACTCTACTGTGTCTACATTGATGACATTTTCATAATCTGGACCCGGAAGCCTTGAGGAATTCCACCATGATTTCAACAATTTCCATCCATCATCAACCTCAGCCTGGACCAGCCCACACAAAGATCCACTTCCTGGACACTACAGTGCTAATAATGCGATGGTCACAAACACATCCTATACTGGAAAACTAGGACCGCTATACTTACCTATTGCCTCAGCTTTTCCAGATCATGTTAAGCAATCTACACGATCCATTGTCTACAGCCAACCTAAGAATACACCACATTGCTCAATCCTCAGACAGAGAAAAAAACCTGCAAGATCTCTTCAAGCATTCTTAAACTACAAATACCCACCCGCTAAAGTGAAGAACAGATTGACAGAGCCAGAAGGTACCAGAAGTCAATTACATAGGGCAACCACACAAGAAATATAACAAAGCATAGCCCTCACCTTCAGACTCCAATAAAACCTTTCAGAGATCATCAAGAATCTAAACCTATCCGAAGGAAATCTTCACTCTCACAGATCTGGAAGACCAGTCTCTCACAGATCTGGAAGACGTCCCGATTAAACAGCCCCCAACCTGAAGGAAATACTCACAGCAACCACAACCAACACCTACATGAAACCTATCCTTGCAACAAAGCCCACTGCCACCGTGCCAACTAATTCTGGACACAATCATAGACCTATAACATCAGCCACACATCAGGAGCTAGTTACACGCCACATATACTATTATATTATGCTCATGTGCAGCATGTGCCCATCATGTGCCAGCTGCCTCTCTGTACATTGGCCAAACCAGACGTCTCTACACAAAAGAAAAATGACACAAATCAGACGTCAAGAATTCTAACATTCAAAAACCAGTCAGAGAATACTTCGTGCCCCTGATACTCAATACAAGACTAAAATGTCAAATGTCTTCAACAAAAAAAATTCAAAAACAGACTCCAACAGAAATTGCCGAATGGAATTATTTGGAAACTGAGCACCATTAAATTAGGCTATGATAGAGACTGGGAGTGAGTGGTCATTAATAAACTAAATTTTCCATGCTATTTCCCCTACTTTTAGTACACCTTCTTGTTAACTATTTGAAATGGGCATCTGATTAGTCACTACAAGTTTTTTTTCCTCATGCTGATAATAACCCACCGTAATTAGGATGTTGTCTCAGGAGTTGGTTATGCAACCTCCTTTTTTCATGTTCTGTGTATATATATCTTCCTACTGTATTTTTCATGCATGCATCTGATGAACTGGGTTTTAGCCCACGAAAGCTTATGCCCAAATAAATTTATTAGTCTCTAAGGTGCCACAAGTACTCCTCATTCTTTTTGCCGATACAGACTAACATGGCTACCACTCTGAAACCAGGAGACTCTGATAGCCCTTTCTATACTTATAACTCATTCTCTACTTCAGTTTTGTTCAAATCACAAATAAGTGAACAGACCATGAGTTCTGGTTTGTTACATCTTCTTGATGACATCAATTGTTAAAGAAACACTAGATTTTAGTAAGAAGCTCAGGCAGCAGTAATTCAAACTCCATCCTTAAGCTTGCAGATAAAGCTGTAAGACAAGCTATGTTTTGCTGTTCTCCCAAATTAAGATCTTTACATTATCCATTTTTACACAATATATTAACATCTTTATTTATATATTTCAACTGGCGAAAAGCAGCATTTTTGGAACTACTACCTTTGAATTTATTTGATGATGTTGCTAACATTTCTCTGCAGATAGAAATTAAGTTTATTCACCTGTACCTAGAGTTCTTTAAGACAGACTCTACATGTTAACACCGATGGAACGTGCCAGTATTACAAGTCTGACTGTGGAACATTTCACATCAGTGTCATGTGGAATGTTCTTCGACTTGCTCCTCCACCCGTTCCTGAATATTCTGAGGGCAAGGCTATGGGGAAGATGGTGAAAGGACTCCTAAAGCAGAAGACAACTTATCAGGTTCCAGATCCGCATCCTGGTATTCAGTGGGGCCCATCATTGTTTCCTCTGACAACATATGGGACAACCACTGAGGAATGCTCTCTGTACTCCAGTGACAGAGATGGATTCAGGAACAAAGGATCCAATGTATAAGGCTTCCACTGACTTCCAGGAGGGATGGGTCCCTGTAAGACAAGTATGTTCAACATCCCCAAAATATGTAGATGAGGGCCAATAAAGATATAGTCTGTAGCTACATGAACTGAGGAGCATCTGTATATGGTCTGTAGCTACATGAACTGAGGAGCATCATCACATGCATCCGACGAAGTGGGTATTCACCCACGAAAGCTCATGCTCCAAAACATCTGTTAGTCTATAAGGTGTCACAGGACTCTTTGTTGCTTTTACAGATCCAGACTAACACGACTCCCACTCTGACACTTGTCATCTGTATGGTGTTTGCTCTGATACCTTTTCTTTGCACATGTTGGGAGCTGAGATGGTAAAGAATGGCTGCTTATCTTGTATAGTAACTAGAGTACTCCCAGGTGTATGCTCCCTATCTGTACTACCATCTCAGCAGCCTCTTGTGAGAGGGGTCCCTGAAGAGGATGTTCCTTATTCCACTGTTTTAGTGGACAGTTGTCCAGAGCACTCTTGGCTGATAGTGTCAAGGAACAAGCATCGTGTTCTCTTTAAGCTTCTGACAAACCTGCACTGTAGTGCAGAGTCTCACTCAACAGAGTGAATTGTGGAAGAAATCCTTTTCCTAGAAGAGAACTTAGAAGGGGATTTTTCACATTGTCCTTGTGAGAGTGTTTACTCTTACTCTCTTCATGTCTCCCCTATTTTCTTCTAGAGTCCTTAACTCAGCTTGCTGTGGTCTCAGAGCTGGAGATAACTGTGCTTGAAAGGTTACCTCCTGTTGCATTTGCCCAATGCACAGAGAGTCTGATGGGCTAGAGTCAGACTCTGGTCTCATTGAGCAATCACCAGGAACGTTCGGAGTCTGAACTCATGGGACTGACCAGTTCAGTGAAAGTCTGACAGATGTTACAGCTGGGTGAGATATGAGCTTCCCAGTGGCAATACAAACAAGTGTTGTAGCTGTCACTGATCAGGAAGTCCCAGAGGAAGACCATGCAGTTCTTGAAGCCTGGGTCCTTGGGCATGCTAGGAACCCTAGGCATGCTAGGGGTGGGAGAGATGGCACAAGGAACCTCAAACCTTTAAAAGCTCTCCAAAATTAACCAACCTCTGGCCTCCGTTCACAAGGCATTTTTGGAACTGACCTTGAGGGAACCAAGAAAGACCAAGAACAGTGCTTGGCTCTGCTAACAGGAACTGTATCTCATGCCATGCTCTTATCCAGAAGTGGAGACATTGGATTCAAAGGGGAATTCCTATTAGACCTGGCTATGCTAACACAGACTGACAGCTGTAGGGTTCTGCTATTTCTAGGCTTATGATCCAATGGCTTAGGATCCTTCAGTACCTAAGATTTTGCTTTCACTCCAGAAGTGGAAGACAGTACCTTTGTAAGCATCTTTTTATTCCCTGAGGGCTAAGGTACTGTTCCAGGCCTCTCAGTACTCACAAAACAAGGGTTTAAGAAACCAGAGGGTTTGGCTGTGATTGCCT
Source organism: Chelonoidis abingdonii (assembly GCF_003597395.2). Taxonomy (NCBI): domain Eukaryota; kingdom Metazoa; phylum Chordata; order Testudines; family Testudinidae; genus Chelonoidis; species Chelonoidis abingdonii. The sequence goes on from NC_133771.1 coordinate 88,170,878, forward strand.
GCTGAAGTAGTAAGGCTTGGAGATGGTTCTGAAGCGTCTTGTCAGCTCTTGTGGTGAAAGCACTGTAGTTTGCACACAGTGAACGAATATGTCCTTCCCCCAGACATCTCATATGGTCGTCCAAAGCAGGGACAAGAGGTAAACCACTTAAATACTGGCTTCTTCCCCTTCAGATTTACCATAGGATCCGTAAGCCCACACCATGGTGTGGCAAGTAATAAAAATTAATAATGGAAATAATTTTATAAGGAAAATAAGCTAAATTTCTAACACTAATCCTAACTAACTCAGAAATCTAATGTACTGAGTCTTCATAGAGGTTGACTCTGAGACAGAGCAGCCTAGAGAGGCTCCTGGTCTGCCTGCTGCTGCAGCGGGAAGGAACTGAGGCAGCTGGAGCACCATATCTCTTTTATAACATGGCCCTCAGAATATTCAGGAACCATGAGGAAAGGGACAGCAGGGGGCACATACATGCTCCAACAGGCACTGCTATGAAATGTTCCCCTATCAAAGATTCACCACTTGCACACCCATGAGTGGGAATGTGTAGAGGCTACTCAAATAATTCCTCTGTCTGAAACAAAGCTTCTATATTAAGCCTTCCAGTTTACTTGCTTGTTTAGGAAGCTTAAAGGTAAAGTGACAGATATTGCAACTCCATGTACTATCTTTAGGGACCAATGTATACAATTTATGAATGTTTATGTATGACTGTTCTACTCCATGAGGTGGGGGAGGAGGTTATCACAGCTCCTCCAGGAGCTAAAGACAGTGGGGGCTGATTATCCCTGGGATTGTAAACAACTCCACAAAAGTTCCACCCTCTGCATTTTCCAGAGACAAAGAAAGGGGCTTTTGGTATAAAAGGATGAGTTGAAACTAACTGGTGGTCTTCCTTTTGATTCAGCAAATGGACAGAACCTTCTGTCCAAGAAAAGGCCCCACCTCTTGCTGAAGGCTTGGAAGGAACATTGGCCTATTAGACTCTCCATGTGGAAAATAGGTTATTTCTGGTATATTTAGCATATATGTTAATTTATTGTTTTTAATGTTTTTTCTGTAATGCTTTTGCCCTGCAATAAATGTGCTTACTATGGAAGAGCTGTATTGTCCCTGGTAAAAACACTGTTATTGTCCTAAGCCAGGGGTTGGCAACCTTTCAGAAGTGCTGTGCCGAGTCTTCATTTATTCACTCTAATTTAAGGTTTTGTGTGCCAGTAATACATTTTAACATTTTTAGAAGGTCTCTTTCTATAAGTCTATAATATATAACTAAACTATTGTTGTATCTAAAGTAAATAAGGTTTTAAAAATGTTTAAGAAGCTTCATTTAAAATTAAATTAAAATGCAGAGCCCCCGGACCGATGGCCAGGACCTGGGCAGTATGAGTGCCACTGAAAATCAACTTGTGTGCTGCCTTCGGCACACGTGCCATAGGTTGCCTACCCCTGTTCTAAGCTAAGCACAGGCACTGGCTGTTAGGCAAACTGGCTTGCTGGGGATATCACAGTGTGCAGCAGGGGATTGTGCAGTCTTTAATCCTGGTCAGAGGGGAGTGGGACAATAGTCGCCACCCAGAGATAGGTGACAGCTGGAGACCTGACTGAGCACTTCTGGAATGGGCCACAGAAGGAATACACATACAGTTATCCTGAAACTGTAAACAACTTCACTTCCCTATACAGTAACTTACCAATTGCTTTTGTGTAATGTCTGGCACCAAGTAACAGTTCTGGAGCTCTATACCAGAATGTCACCACAACTGGATCCAAATCTGCTAAAGGTTTCAGAGGTGAATTGAACAATCTTGCAAAACCCATGTCAGCTGAAAAATAAATATTAAAACTTTTGTTTGACTATACATAAGTCACACAATGACAAGCCATATTTATAAGCATGATAAGCAAAATGTTTATTAGAATACGATGTGACCTAATATCATTGAACATTTTAAATCATGGTTATTAGATATCTGACTGAATTACTTCAAATTATACTGGGCCCAACTCCATTGACTTCAATGAAGTGATACCGTTATGTAACATTTAAAAGGTGGCTTCACTGTGGATCTCTAGTACAGTAAAATAATTATATCATGACTGTAATCAGGGCTGGGCAAGCCGGGCAGCCACTCGGGGTGCAAAGCTGCAGGGGCTGTGCGGCCATGCGGGGGCCATGTGCCCCCCCCCGATTTCAGCCATCCATTTAGCACAGAGGTTTTCAAACTATGGGGCTTGCCTCCTGCCAGAAGCTGGCAGATCAGAAGCTGGTTGGAGCTGCCTGCTCTGCTTTGGCCCCTGGCTCTCTGTGCTGTGGGCGCCAGGGCGCTGGCTAGTTCCCCGGGAGCCTTCTCTACCCTGCTCCCCAAGCTGGGCTGCCTCTGCATGGCCAGGCACTTCCCAAACAGGATGGGCAGCACAGCTCCAAACTGCGCCTTGAAACGTTCATTTCTTCCCCTGAAGGAGCCCAACACCAGCCAGCGGCACCCCCTGAAGCCAGCCCCTACCTGTGGAGCCCAGCTGCCATGAGATGCCCTTGAGGCAATTGCTCACTGCTGCAGAGCAGCAGCAGAGCCAGGAGTGCCAGGGGTAGTCCTGGTGACTGATGCCAATGTATCCACAAAATGAGAGTAAAACAATGGCAGTGCAAGTTTCCCTATACTATCCTTCTAATGTACCCAAACCCTGACTTGGAAGGATCATGTCTAGGAGTAAGGAAGTACTTCAGTCGGCACATTAGCAGAATTCCCTCAACCACCATTACTGCACAGCAAGCCAGTGTGCTGTAGATTTACACCCTGACTTGCTGCGCAGCAATGTCCCATATGGACACTGCCACAGTGTGCTAAAAGTCTCAGAATGCTCTTTGGCTACTACTACTTTTAAAGCACAGTAAGCCAAAGCATACTACAGAACTTCCAGTGTGCTGTAGCTATGTGCACATGGGACATTACTGCACAGCAAGCTAGTGTACTGTAGAGTCACACCCTGGCTTGCTGCAGAGGAACATATTGTATAGACAAGCCCTAAAATATTTGCAGGATCAGGCACTAAATCCTGGCCCCTCTGCTGAATCCACCAATGAATGCCTTTTAATACACACTCCGATGGCAGTAAATTTCAAATGCTATCAAGTTGTATAAATCAAAAGTGCTAAGATAATATAGAGATAGAAATGTATTTTATATAGGACTGGCTTTGTAGTAATGAGGAGGAACACTGGCAGGAGCAGAGTCTCAAGTGTGGATAAACACTCAAAAGCATGGATGCATAACCAAACCTCACCTGAACTGTTTTTAATGCAATTTTGCATGCAAAATCTCAAGTTAAAGGGTTCTCTCACAACAATTCAGCTCTCCTCTTTCTAGGAGTGACCAATACAAAGAACTGAAGAAGCATAGAAACACAACACTTACTCAAACATTTTCCAAAAAGTTCAGGTTGAGTCAAGGAATGGGCAAAAATTCAGGTGGGTTACTATTTTATTCTAACTGATTTGAACATTCCCACCCAATACCTAAAAATAGCATACATCTGCTATATTAAAAACAAATTTGATATCCTCTTTATTATTGCCTAGTACCTGCGTAGTATAATTAGATATGTGATTAATAGCTTCCACAGTGATTTTCTGTTTCCACTTTGATGCCTAACAGTTTTTTGTTGTATAGGGAAATCTTCAAAAGAAAAGTGCACCATCTCTTTAAATTGTATATGTTAACATTGTCTGAGGAAATGTAGCATTGTTAAATACCATATTAATTCTTGGTTACAATAATTCCACTACTGCTCCATAATTCTTAAATATCGAACTTTTTTCTTTTACCAAAAATGGATTTTCAGTAATTGCATTAACAAAAATGTGAACAATTGTTAAAACCAGTACTTAAAAACATAATTGCCATACTATATCAGACCAATTATCCAGTTACCTTTCTAGTCCAGTAACCTGTCTCTAAAAGTCACTGGTACCTGAATGGTAGGTAGAAGTTGCAAGAAGCCTGTGTTGGGCAATTATTGATAAACACAGCCACAAGGAAAATTTCTACCAAACTGTTGATAGTTAGTATTTGTTTATGCCCTGAAGCATGCCCTCATCTATACTTTGAACGTATCTAGTGTAAGTATACATGTTCTCATTATCTATATAAATGTCTAATCCTTGCTAAATTCTTAACTTCAAACATACTTTTTGGCCAATATTCAGTTTAATTAGGAGTTATGTACAGAATCTTCTTATTAAGAATACAGTGAATTTTAGAATGTTTTGTTATTTTAAACTACCACGTTGCACAGCAAGTTCATTATTCATTGTATATCTAATGAATATGTTATTGAAAGGGTTACCTATTTTGACTCTTCCTCTTTCAGCACCTTCTCCCATTACCAGAATGTTTGCTGGTTTCTGAAAAATAAAAAGCAGAATATTCATCTGACTGACACCTTATGAGACAATCAAAACCCTGGGTAAATTGCTCAAATGGTTGATTACTCTCACTATTAAAAATTGGCAGCTTATTTCTAGTCTGAATTTGTCTAACTTAAACTTCCAGTCACTGGATCACAACCTAGACTTAAGATCTCCTTATTATCAAATTTTTACTCTTCCTGTAGATACTTATGGACTGTGATTAAATCATTTCTTAACCTTCTCTCAAGCTACACAGATGCAACATCTTAGACCTTTCACTATTAATGCAGGTTTTCCAATTCTTTTATCATTCTCGTGGCTCTTCTCTGAAACCTCTCCAATTTTTCAATATCCTTCCTGAATTCTGCACACCAAACTGGACACAATATTCCAGTAGTAGTTGCCTCAGTTCTACTCAACAGTCCTGTCTTTATGCGTCCTACAATCACATTAGCCCTTTTAGCCAGTGTCACGTCGGAAGTTGATTCAGTTGATGAGCAACTACGATACCTAAGAATTTTTCAGTCACTGTTTCCCAGGATAGAGTCTCTGTCACAGGCTGTCTATCCCTTTAAGGCAAGCCAGGCACAGCCCTGCCTGTGACTATCACACTCAGCTGGATAGTTGTCCAACGACTTAATTAAAAGTCTGCAAGGGACCAGTGAGAGGACTACTTAAACTGACCTGTGAACACAGTCTGGGGGAGGAGACCCAGGAGAGAGGAGCAAAGGGGAGTTCCCTCTCTCCGGGAAGGGCCTGAGAGATATCCACAGGGAGCCGGGGGGAAACATATAGTGGAGGAAACCTGCTGGGAAGAAACAGTATAGGAAGAAGCTCTGCACGATGCAGGTGAAAGGCAGAGAACTTCAGAGTAGCGCAAGGGGGCAGAAGAATTATTAGTCTGTATTTTTATTTGAACTTACAGGTGAACCTTTCTTACACTGGAAGAGGATGAACTTTTAAGTGACCTGGTCAGAGGGACAGGCTCTTATGGGACCAAGAAAGTGGTTACTGGGGAGGGCGCGAGAGGTGGGTGCTAGAGACAAGAACCCCTGCAACACCACAACTTTATGCCAGGGAGTTCTATGACAGTCAGTGAAATTGCATACAGTCCACCACTCTGCAAGTATGGCCTATATTCTTTGTTCCCAGATATATGACTTTACATTTGGCTGTAAAGAAACACCTATTGTTTGCTTGAGCCTAGTTTATCAAGTCATCCAAATCACTCTATGTCAGTTACCTGTCCTCTTCATAATTTACCACTCCCCCAATCTCTGTGCCACCTGCAAACCTTATCAGTGATGATTTCATGTTTTCTTCCCGGTCATCAATAAAAATATTAAATAGCCTAGGACCAAGACCTTTAATTAAATTTAATTTTACCTTTAAAAACACTTACAAATAATTAAAATGTCAGCAATTTCTAGAGTGAGGTACAAACAGAAACCCAAGAACACTTTTGGGAACACTTAGATTTTTTGAACGGTGGCCCATGAAGTCCTTGTCTTGGGCTAGGTCCACACAATTTTTTTTGCTGATCATGAATGTGATTTTTATTAAACATCATTTTTATACCAACAAAAGCTCTTATGTGGAAGCAGTTATCCCAGCAAAAATTGCTTTTGCCAGTATAGTTAATTTTGTTAGGGCAACTGGTATAAACTATACCAACAGAAGAAATCTTTGCCAAGTATAAACTGTGTCTACAGCATAGCTATACAGACAAACATTTTCTAGTGCAGATTAAGACTTGGCTGATAATACAAAGTCTTTATAAGTATCTCATGGAATCTGCAACTGTTCAAAGCAAACAAATTGTCCATTCCAAACATTAGCTATATAAAATGTGCATATTACATTACAACAATTGTTGTACAATTCAACAATAAGCAGGGTTTAGACTTCCTAAACATTAAGAGACATATCTTGGAAGATTTTCTACTATTGTATTAACAGCTACAAAAAAATGAACAAGATTTTAAATGTGAAATTATTTAAACAGAGGGATACACAACAGCAACCTTCAAAGCATAACTTTAGATACTTTCCTTCAAACATTATCATGAAGTAGGTTTAAATATACAGTTTAAAACTGCTGGCAACTCAACAGGTCACATCAAGTTTGACTTTGTCCAAGAATTAAAAGAGACAATGAACAAAACTCATGCCATAATCTCAATCAGTTTATCAATTCCTAACACCATATCCCTGAAGTTAAAACAAGATTTTTTCAAGGTCTCTTAAGAGAGGATGCATTTGGCAAGGATAGTATCAATTTTAGCACACAGTTATTGCAAAAACTATAAATCACAGTCTCTTCAGCAAATCTAGGCAAAATGAAAAAGATGATGCTTGCTCTCACTTTGCACACAAAGATAAACTTGTAACTATAATTAAATGTACATTTAAGGGAAAGTGGGCAAACTCTTGCGGTAAATTTCAAATTGACCATAGCAGACATTATCCAAGTTGATAGCATCTCAGAGTTTGGTGTCTGTCACCAACCCAGTAGACTTATGAAAGTAGTAGTCATTACATAGATATACTCAAAAGAGTTGTGTAAAATGTAAGCAACTTAGGCCTGGTCTACACTACGCGTTTAAACCGATTTTAGTAGCGTTAAACCGATTTAACCCTGCACCCGTCCACACAAAGAGGCCCTTTATATCAATATAAAGTGCTCTTAAAACCAGTTTCTGTACTCCTCCCCAACGAGAGGAGTAGCACTAAAATCGGTATTGCCATGTCGGATTAGGGTTAGTGTGGCCGCAAATTGACGGTATTGGCCTCCGGGCGGTATCCCACAGTGCACCACTGTAACCGCTCTGGAAAGCAATCTGAACTCGGATGCACTGGCTAGGTAAACAGGAAAAGCCCTGCGAACTTTTGAATT
>NC_133771.1:88179776-88311910 GCF_003597395.2 Chelonoidis abingdonii
CCCACAGTGCAACGCTCCAGAAATCAACGCTAGCCTCTGTACATGGACACACACCACCGAATTAATTTGCTTTGTGTGGCCACGTGCACTCAACTTTATACAATCTGTTTTACAAAACTGGTTTATGTAAAATCGGAATAATCCTGTAGTGTAGACGTACCCTTAGAGCAGGGACTGCCTAGTGTAGCCCCGACCTGCACGAGACCTCTACACTACAACAATATAAATGTTAAATAATAATATTCTCATGTTACCTACAGTAAGTAAATAGTCAAATAAGGACACTTGCCAACTTGCCACAGTTGAGGATGATGGGCGATTGCTGTCCAATTAAGTTAAGGCTGCTCATTTTTCAGATCAGACATCCAGTGAAATAATAAGCAGCGGTTCACACGTGCCCATCATGCTACTGCCAAACCCACTACTACAGTAACTTCTCACTTAACATTGTAGTTATGTTCCTGAAAAAATGCTATTTTAAGTGAAATGATGTTAAGCAAATCCAATTTCCCCAAAGAATTAAAGTAAATAGGGGGGAGTTAAGTTCCAGGGAAGCATTTTTTGCCAGACAAAAGACATATATAATATACACACACTCTAAGTTTTTTTTTAAAAAAACAGTTTAATACAGTACACAGCTATGATGATTGTGAAGCTTGGTTGAGGTGGTGGAGTCAGGGAATTTCCCTGGGAATGACTTGCTGCTAAATAATGAACTAGCACTTGGCTCAGCCCTCAAGGGTTAACATGTTGTTAATGTAGCCTCACAGTCTACAAGGCAGCACAAATGGAGAGAGGAGACACAAACACTTGGCAGTGGTTACAAACATTCCCTGTGGAAACTGAATGTGAAAATGAACCCACGCTATCCCACTGGAGTGCATCTCTCCCTTCACTTTCTAAGGTGCCGAGGGTGCATGCGTGTGTGAGACAGAGACATACAGCTTGTATGTGTGTGTGTGAGAGAGAGGTGTATTGCCCCTTTAAGTACGCTGACCCCACTCTAAGTATACTGCCTTTTTAAGTATATCTGCAAGTTGAGATAGCAGCTGCTGCCAGCAAGCTCCCTCTGTCCTGAGCCCTATGGCGTCCCTCCCTGCTCTGTGGAGATGGGGTACAGGAGTAGGGGGAAGGGGACACCCTGACATCAGCACCCCTCTTCTCCCCCACCTCCTGCACAGCAAGCAGGAGTCTCCCGGGAGCAGCTCCAAGGCAGAGGGCAGAAGCAGCACATGGCAGTGGGAGAGGGACACCTGAACTGCCTGGCACTTGATAGCCTGCCGGGCAACTGCCACACAGGAAACATAGGGGAGCTGAGGGAGGGCTGCTGATGCACCTTGGTTCCAAACCCCCACCAGCTATCTCCAACGGGCTGCTCTTCCTGTAAGCAGTGCAAACATTAGCAGCTGTTTTCCTATTAATTAGAAAAAACTAGGAACAGTCTATACATGGTTGTGATAAAGATTCCTGTACTGTATTTAATTAATCTGGAGATAGAACTCTGCTGCAACAACTAGCAAAGAAGTGTGTCTACACTGATTTCCCAGCTGGTTAGTCTGCTGTTTTGATCACATTCTTTTGAATGTTTTTTCTATAAAAAGTTTTAAAAGTTGTTAAGGAATTCCAAGTGGGTGTTTTATGATTCTAAAATATACAATAGCATACAGAACCAGCTATCACACAGTGGCAAGGTATTGTGAATAAAATCAACAGGAGGCCAAATTCAATAACACCAGCAATGAATCTATCCTAATGCGGTGTTTTTTATGTACGGTATGACATTTATAAATTTAGGCCAACATTTTCAAAGCTAGGTGCCAAATCATTATACAAGCACTTCAATAAAATAAATGGCCTGATTATCAGAGATGCTTGGCACCCCCAACTCCCTTTGACTTTGGAAGTAAATGCTGGAGATATGTCTAGTCTGCAGCTATACTGTTATACAATTCTCTCTTGCCAGAGATTACAAAAATATTGAAGAAACATGCAAAAATTTGTTCTGAATATATAGATATGCTCCTCTCAAAAAACGTGTGTACTGGAATTTGCTGATTAATTAAATCTTCCAGTGAAAAGCAAGAAATGGATACCAGTTCTCTAATGGTAACAAAAGATATAATACTCAAAAATGGAACTCTAATTTGCCATCTGTGTATTCAGATTAGTTGAAAGAACTGTCAAATGGAGAACATTTTACAGGGGTGAAAAAAGTAGGGGAAATGCCCTAAAATATGGCCTGATCTGGATGCATTAATTTGAATGTGTATCTTTTATACCTGAGGTCATTGCTGAAAACAGCATTGTATAGATTACATTGGTATAATTCATTTCACTGTATTTTTCTTTATATTTGTGCTTTTTTGAAAAATAACGTTGAAAAAATATATAGGCCAACATTCTTGCTGATGTCCTGCATAGCAAAAATTGGCCAACTTGGCTGTTTTGTGATTAAATATTATATAAACAGGAGGCTGGATTTTATACCTTTTATCCATACACATGCAAAAGCATACCTTATTCTGGAGGTCTTAGTCATAAAAATCAATTTTCTGCTTTAAAATTGAGCTTTTACACTTACATCTTTCCCACATACTCTTCTTAAGTACCTAATTAGTGTGGCTTTTCATTAAGTATTTTGGGCTATGACTAACTTTGTCATGAGAGGCCACTTTGGCACCTAATGACCTTCCAATGTGACCATATTTTTGTACATGCGGTCAGGACTGCATCCATGATACTACCTCCTACAGGTCCACAGTGAACAATTGGAAAGGCTACAGAGAAGAGCTACAAAAATAACTAGAGGATTAGAAAAATGGCTTACAGTGAGAGACTTACAAACTCAGTCTGTTTATTAAACAGATGATGGAGAGGTGACTTGATTACTATATATAAGTATCTTCATCAGTAGAAAATACCAAGTACTAAAAGGGCTCTTTAATCTAATAGAGAATGGCGTAACAAGAACCTCGACTAGAAGCTGAAGCCAGACAAATTCAAATTAGAATAGGGCACAGTTTTTTAACAATAAGGACAAACTATCAAGAGAAGTAGTGGACTCTCCATCTCTTGATGTTTTCCAATCTAGACTGGATGCCTTTCTGGAAGATATGCTTTAGTCAAACATCAAAGTTATTGGGCTCAATTCAGGGTAACTGGATGAAAATGTAATGGCTTGTGATACACATGTCAAAATAGGCGATGTAAAGTCCCTTATGGCCTTTATAGTCTATTTATCTAAGAATTTTGTACCACATTAAAAATAAATGAGAGAGGCAGAATAGCCAGCCAGGGCTGGCCATAGGTGAATTTCTATCCACATCTCCACAGCACAGATCATTTTTGAGCGATATTTACCATACTATTTTGCAAAGGCACTTTCTCTTAAGCAAACATTTCAAAAATTTACTTTTTGCCCCTTTCATCTGTTCTTTTCTTTCACTTCACTTTATTTTCCCCTTCTTCTACTAGATGTTTTTTCCTTTATCAGCTTATTTGCTGCTCAATCTAATTTTGCTATATTGTTTAGTAACCAACCTTTCCCTTTCCCTCTCTTTCATCTCCATTCCCTTCCTCTTTCTTTTCATATTCTGTGTTCTCTTCTTCTTCCTTCCAAATTCCCAGTCTTTCTATGCTCTCCCTCTATCACTGCTTCCCTTATTGATGTTCCCCATTCCAAACCTCTCAGTACTCTCACAATCTTCTTTTTCTTTGTCTCTCCTGCTCCCCTGATCAAAAAACTGTTATATAGCCCTTCCTCACTCAACGCAAAAATCAATAGGCATGTCCACATGCAACATACTTTTCCTCTTTCCCTTCCCTACCCCAAAAATCAACACACATTTGAACTTCCTGCACTGATTAAATTCAGAGAGGAAAAATACTATATTATGCCAATATCCAATATGTGCAATCTGGTGTCCTGTCATTCATGTAAGTGGATATTTTTCTTAAATAACTGGCTAATAATTCTCCACAGCAAGAGCGATTGGTTCTGGCAGTGAGTGGAGACATTCAGAGCTAACAAGGTAATCTGCAGTCTAATAGTACAGCAGGGTGTGCTTAGAGGAGGCTGTTATGGCAGAGGAGAGATTGGACTTCTTTATTTAAACAGCTACAAGACCACCTTGTGCCAGAACCTGTCTGCACATGCATGTATCTTCTACCTTCAATGCTCAAATTTTCTTTGCAATTTTTCTGTTGCTGATCATCAGAGAATCTTGGACATCTGTGAGGGGCAACTAGATGCTTCAGCACAAGTGTGTCCAACATCTGTGGTTTGTGAGTGGTTCTGGTGGCTTACTAGATCTTTTTTTCTGATGGCTTTTCAGTGGTAATGGTGGTGGGGATATACTTACAAGAAAGCTTTGGACTCTGACCAGGACATGAGCTTCTACTTGTCCAGAGGCCAGATGTGTTCTGAAATCAGTACTGAGAATGTGATGGCTGGTACAGAAGAGGAGTGTATTTTCTGTGCTCTCTTTATCCATGTCCATGAAAAAAAAAAAAAAAATCAGATCCAGGATGTGAACAGCTGTTTGTGTAGATCCAGAAACAGCCTGTGAGAAACCAAGAGTGGAAAGTACAGAGAAAAAAATTGGGTGTTGTCAACAGAGATACTGAAGTCTCTCAGAAAGTAAGTCTTGGAAATTTTATCACCATTTCAGACAGCATCTCAATTCTGCTAGGTAACCTTTGCTTTTTGGAGGCCTACATATTAACAACAGAAACATCTTGGACTTCTCTCTAGATTTGTATAGTATTTTGATTCCCTAAAATGATTTTGTCTTGAGATGATCTCTCTTGCATTTGAGGCTGGACTGGACAGGCTGGAACATGGTAACAAGGCAACTGAGAAGATGAGGACAGAGGAAGTGGCAGTAATCAAGAAGGGAGGACAGAAAACCATGTAAGATTGTAGGCAGATGAAGACTAAAGAACAGATATGGGCAATATTGCAGTGGTTGAAATAAGACTTGTAGTAATTTATATGATGAAGAAAGGCTCATTCTAGGTCATAGACAACATCAAAGGCTGTGATGTGCATGGTATCTAAGAGACCAGAAACAAACACATGCACAGAGGAAATCATGGAGCTCTCCTGTTGCCCAGGAGAATAACATTTCATTCAAAGGAAATAAAAAAAGGCTATAGAAACCCCTGAATCATTTAACAAACTTATCTTAGTAAAAAATGACAACATTTCTGACCCAGTTGCATCCCAATTAATACACTCTGTACTTTCCTAAAACTCTCTCCTTACTGTGAACACAAAATGCCAGCTGTGAAACAAAGTGATATTGCTGGCTGTTGCAAGTTCAGTTGCTATAGAAACAGCAGAAACAGTAAGAGTTGCAAGTCTCACATTCAAGTTACAAGCGATAAAAAACGAACAGACAAATCCCTGCTGAGATGCATTTGAGGTTTGACTGTATACTAAAGGAACAATTTCAAAAAGAATAAGATCAACAGCAACAAACAATTTGTGTGAAAATTTGAAACTTATGCAGCAAGGGGTCTAGATGACGATATAATTCAACAAGTTACTTACAAGATGCAAATTATATTTATAATGTAAATGTGAATTATAGTGTTTTCTCTTCTTCTATCAGTGCGCCAGTGGCAATTAACAGATCTCAGTGTGAGAGAACTGTAAATGCTGATGTAACAAGTATTTATTATTTAAGAATAGAAATTGAAATGCAAACATGAACGTGACCATAAGAACGCTGATGTTTATTGAATCAATATAGCTTCAATTAAGTCTTTAACCGGGAAGGAAAAAAAACACAAAAAAGTAAAACCATCTACAGTCTTCAGAGGAACACAATTAATTAGGTCATAACAGGAACAGTATTCTAAGAATGGATCATAGCATAGTAATTGTAATAACTTTTACTGTTCTTTTACTTAAATACAGTGACACAATTCTTCAGAGATGTGATAAAGAACTACATTCCCATGAGAGCCTTCTTTGGTCATGCAGCTTTCCATACACAATTCTTTATTGTTTATACCCAAACAAACGTGTTTCCCTGTTGGAATGTACCACTGGACAAAGAATCATCTGAAATAGGCATTTTCTATTGTAAAAAAATAAAGTATTTTTCTACATAAAGTTTAAAGTCTTGATTATTTAGCAATTATTTATAGGCTAGGCAGCATAACCCTTTTTCCCTTGGAGATCCATCTAAATTAATTCTTAAGACGCAAGCAAAAATAAGTTTGGTGGTTTCCTCCTAGCCTTTAGATTGCAAACACCCAAGTCAGAAAGCCATTAGGCTGCACAGAACAGTTTTACACTGACAGTCTACTGAAAAGTAGCCAGTGGTTGTTGAAGGTCAGTATTTAGATTTGTCTGGAGAAACTTGCACCCAGCTTGCCTGCACTACCCCAAAATCTCCTATCATCCACAAGAAATACATTTATACAATAAAACAGAAAAAAGTCATTAAATAGTTTTCCAGTCAGAAACTCATCAGAACAAAAATCCATCCTTCAGCTCAAAACATTTTAGTCAAACATGCTGTATTACCAAACTAATGTTTTTGCAGCCAAACATCAAACTTATTAATGTAGTAATTCAGTCACTAATGGCTCATTAGCACTTTAAATCTTTTATTGCTAGACAAGCATTCAAACCCTCTAATAGTTTTTGGTGCTCTTTTCTGAACACCTTCCAATGCATTTAACTACATGAAACACAGTGTCTGTTAGTATTGTCATTCCACCATCTATTGTTAGAAAACTGTTTGGTCAACATCGTTCTGGTATTGAAGTACCTCAGAATAGAACACAATATCTAATTAGTTCTTCACATTGCAATATGACAGCACTATAAAGAAAAGCAAACTCATATAAGCCTGACAAGAGTCTCTTTTGACAAAATGACTTTCAAAGTCTTTCCCTCCTACTGAATTATCAGCATTTCAAGTTATTTTCCCACAGATTAATTAGTTATTTTCCCAAAGTTAACTATATTACATTCTCTGTCTAGATTTCTAATCCTTCTAGTTCTTTTTGTATTTCTCTGTACTACTCTTATTAGCATTACCTCTCAATGCAGCAGCATCTATAAATTTCATCAAAATGCTGCTCACCATTTCTTCCACAAAGATGTTTTCTACAAGTATTACATTCAACAAGAACAGACTGATTCAGACCACTACAGTACACACTAGAGACAGAATTATGTCTAACATCTAGGAAATCTGCACAAAAGGGTAGGAAATCTTTTTTAAAAAACAGTTGGAGACCATTCAACTGAAATTGAAATTAGTCTAAGTCTAAAAAGAAAAATGGGTAACAGAGGCAAATGTGGTTAAGCAATTAGGTAACAAGAAGAATAAGCCCGTGCAGTAAGTAGTACAATGTAAGGCTTTTAAAACAAAATGATCTAATAAGAACAAAGATGAAGAATGATACAGAAAATAGAAATTAACAATGGACACTATTAGATTGGTAGGCCTAGATTTTCTGGTTTCCTCAATAACACCTTGACTTCTCTCTTTTTCTTTAAATTGGATAGACATCAGACCAAAAGCTACTACTGCAGTGAAAATGGAAATAAAAATAAATATGAATGTTTGCAAATATAAAGCCAAGTGTAGCCAGATTTTATCTTTTAAAGAAGTGTAGCTTCAAAATTCCATATTCATGTGCTGTTTGTTCTCAGAGAAGCAGCAACTTTGGCCACAGAGATATGATTCAATCATATTCTAAAGGATCAGAACCTAATTTCACCCTATGCCCTTTCTTTACAGTTGATAATGAAGACAGCATTTATGGTCTTCTCCCTTCCTAAGTCAGACATCTACCCTCTTCCTCTACAGCAAAGTGGGGTGTGCAAGAGGATCCTTCAGGGTGCGTGGCAGGAGGAGCGCCACCGGAGCAGTGCTGCTTCGGCAGTTCAGGTAGCGTCTTTGTTTTTTTTAGCTTCGGCAGTTTGGGCGGGAGTCCGAGTGCCTTTTTTTTTTTCTTTTGCTTGGGGCAGCAAAAATGGTAGAGCTGGCCCTGCGGCGCAGCAAGGGGTACATGCTCAAAAAATTTTTACTGATAGGGGTGTGCAATCAAAAAGGTTTGGAGACTTCTGCTCTACAGGATGGTAGTTTTAAAGGGAAATATACAAGGGACTGATTTTTAAACAGTTGAAAGAAAGAGTGCAGTTCTGAATTTGAGAGCAAGAAACTACTGAACAGATTTCCCTGAGATGTAGAAGAGCGGATAAATAGGCAACTGTGAGCTGTGATGACTGCTAGTGTTCCAGAGCTAAGTTTTTTATTTCTCTATTGTCCACAACTGCTGGATTAACAAAAAAGCTAACTCTGGAGACCTGAAATTCCTCCAATTGTAACCGGAAGTACACAGTTTGCCTCACGCTCTGGGACAAATTACAATACTTTGTATACCTAGAAGCAAATAATACACTATATAAGCTAACTGATTAGTAAAAAGCTTTTGCAGGAAACTTATTGGTTAATAATAGACTTTGGACCAGATCCTTGTCTGAGGCTGAGGAGCACAGGTCAAGAGAGACTGTCCTCATATCACAGTTTGATTCTAAAGATGATCAATCCCAAAGATGATCAATCAATCAGACTCTAAACTGAGAGAGCATGTGTGATAGATAATTACATACACAAAAACTATGTTAAAAGGACATGTTTAAGGTTGCAAAGTCAAGCACCCAAAAGTTAGGAAATGCCTATGAAATCTTAATTCAACTCCCTTGTGTGTATGCATTATGATACAACCTTTAATTACGTCATCACATAATGTTTTCCACCGTTCTTTATGGATGAATCAAGGTTGTGTATTGAAGGAGGCTGATGTCTGTGGAACCCGTGCCTTATTTGTTGCAGAGAATTAAGTCCATCCCTGTCTCTACCATAGAGTTCCTATCTGATGGTGGACAAGTCACTTAAACCAAACTTTTCATAGGTGGTCATTCATTGTGCGTTCCTCATTTTCTGGGTGCCTCACTTGAGGCTCTTGAGTCTGATTTGCACAAGTGCCAAGTACAGTAAACTGCAACTGAAGTCAATGGGAGCTGTGTTTGAACATACGAAACGCAATATAAGGCTACATACTTTGAAAAATCAGGTCCTAGATGTCTCATATTGGGCACCCAACATTAATTGATACTTTTGACTTTAATCTCTTTCTACCTCAGGTCCCCATCCATAAAATGGGGATAATACCCACCCATCTCAAAGGGGTGTTGAGAAAATAAAGGTATTGTTTGTGAAGAACTCAAATACCATAGTGTTGAGAGCCATATAAAAGCCCAAGATGAAATTAATAATTCTGTCTTCAGAGCAGGGTTTGAATACTAAGCAGTAAAAAAGACCTAGGGTCACACATTGAACAGGGAGGAGAAATCAAAATATTGAATAGCTGCTCATATGGTGAGAACAGCCTCCATCCTGTATATGGAAAGATGCAAGGGTCCTGAAGAAAAAAACAATATGTGATCATGTAATCAAAGAGTACACAAGCAGCCTTAATTCTGGCATTTCCTAACTTTTGCATGCTTAATGTTCTTTTAAAGTATTTTTGTGTATAATTTCCTTAGTTTAAAAAAAAAAAAAAAAGAAATTCCAACATATGATGCCATACAGATAACCCATAACCTTTAGATCCACTGCACAGACCTCTGACACTTGAACTAACAGAGTGACTGACAGAAGTGGGATGAGACACTTTACCAGTGGGTTTTCACAGACACTTGCTCTCAGCAGAAGAATGATGAAACTACACTTGCACATTATAGCACAATAAAGCCGCCAAGAGCGCTCTACCTCACTCCCCGTCCATACTGGCAAGGCACGTAGAGCGCTCTGACTACGCTTCGACTCCACAGCTGGCGCGCTCCTAGTACTCCACCCCCCCGAGAGGAATAACATTTGTTGCACTCTTGCTGGAGCATCACGGCGCCAGTGTGGACACCTAATGCACTCTGATTGGCCTCCAGAAGTGTCCCACAAGCCCTGTTCTAGCCACTCTGGTCATCACTTATGAACTCTGCTGCCCTGTCCTCAGGTGACCAAGCATCAAACCAACCCTTTAAATTCCCTGGGAATTTTGAAAATCTCCTTCCTGTTCGCTCAGCCAGGCATGGAGTGCGCTCAGCACATCTTTCCAGGTTGCCATGCCTCCATGAGCCAGGCGATCCCCAGTATGGAGCAATGGCGAGGTGCTGGACCTCATCAGTGTTTGGGGGGAGGAAGCTGTGCAGTCCCAGCTGTGCTCCAGCCACAGGAAT
This sequence comes from Chelonoidis abingdonii, assembly GCF_003597395.2. Lineage (NCBI taxonomy): Eukaryota > Metazoa > Chordata > Testudines > Testudinidae > Chelonoidis > Chelonoidis abingdonii. Next base: position 88,190,044 of record NC_133771.1, read on the forward strand.
TACAGTACCTTTGGGCACATATCAAGGGCCATGATGGACAGGGGCTATGACTGGGATGCGGTGCAGTGTCGGGTTAAAGTGAAGGAGCTGCGGAATGCCTACCGCAAGGCCCATGAGGCAAATGGCCACTCCAGTGCTGCCCCCACGACCTGCAAATTCTACAAAGAGCTAGATACAATACTTGGGGGCGATCCCACCTCCACTGGAACAACCACCATGGACAATTCCGAGTCCAGCACAGCAAGGGGTGAGAGAGGAGGAAAGCGTGAGTGATGGTGCTGAGGCAGGGGGACACACTCCGGAATCTCTAGATGCATTCAGCCAGGAGCTCTTCTTGAGCCAAGAGGAAGGCAGCTTGTCGCGGGATCCGATGCTTGGGGAAGGACAAACAACAGAGGAGGTTCCCAGTAAGCGACTTTCTTATTTTTAGGTACGGGCTCTTTGGGTGAGGAGGGTAAGGGCTCCATGCATGCCTAGATGCAGAATAGTGCACTGATGTGGTCTATCACATCATGGTAATCACCATCAGTGGTCTCTTCAAAAGTCTCAGCCAGAACATGGGCAATGTGCCTGAGCAGGTTTATTGAGAGAGCCAGCATGGTTCTTGCCCCAGTCAGGCTAATGTGTCCGCACCACTGTGAAGTGAGGGGTGGGGGACCATTGCTGTACACAGGCAAGCTGCGTATGGGCCAGGGCCGAAGCCGCATTGTAGGAGAAGACCCACCCTTGCTTCCCTGGTCACCCTCAGCAGCGAGATATCTTCCAGGACACACTCCTGTGGAGAATGTTGGGATAATGTTCAGGTTAGGTGCCCCCTGCAGCTGTTGGCTCTCCCCAAGGCACAGAAACCCAGAGGACAGTACAGCCATGAAACAATCAGTCCCCATGGACCCTGTGCTTACTCACCATTTCTGGAGCTCCCGTGGGTTGTGCGCGCTCGCTTTGGGACAGGCAAAGTATTTTTTTTTGTGATTGCACTGCTTAAGTGCTGGGGAATCATTGCTCTGTTTGGTGTGTACAATGCTGCCTTTGTTAAGTGTTGCATTTTGCCTGTCTAGGTGCAACCTTGAGATCTCAGCCATCATTCTTATCACCAGTCGACAGACTGAGAAGACTCCTGAAGAGGCCGCATAAAAGCAAAGAAGACATGCTGCATGAAGTCATGCAGCAATCTGTAAATGACAATCAAAAAGCACAGAAGTGGAGGGAGAGTGAAAGGAGGATCTGCCAGGAAAACGCGACGCACCAGCGGCAAAGCAAGGAATGGCTGATTAGCATAATGGAGTGTCAATCGGACTCTATTCAGTGCTTGTCGCCATGCAGGCAGAACACTACCACGCTCGCCCCCCACCCCGCAGCAGCCCTTGTGCCAAAACTCTTCCCCTTGTGCCCCCATACCCCCTCCAACCCACTTTCCCCAACATCCGGGTTATTACCACCCCCAGCTGCCTCCTAAACCCGTAGCTTCACCACCCACCCACGAAAACTACAACCCTTATTCACTGCACTCAACCCCCATCAACATGCCTTATAGCCATCCTGAAGTGCAGCACTCAGTGCAAAGCATTCCAAACAGGATTCAAGAGTATGAAATCAGGACATACTCAAGCCGGTCCCCACCCCTCTGCCCTTTTGGTATTTCTGTGTTACTTTTTGTTTTTGTTTTTTTCCCCAATAAATGAATTTTCTTTTCAATAAATGGAGTTTTTTTACTTTGAAAACATACTTTATTAGTGCATAAAGCAAAATATACCTTAGCCCAGGAAAGCAACAAGCACCGCAAGTCAGTGTACCAAACACAGCCACTGTACTTAATTCCCGTGCAGAGCACCAGACATTACTGGTGGCTTTCAGCCTCAAATTGCTCCCTCAAGGCATCCCTAATCCTTGCAGCCCCTCTAATAGCTCTGCTCTCTGGCTGTGCAAATTCAGCCTCCAGGTGTTGAACCTCCGAGGCCCATGCCTGAGTGAAGCTTTCACCCTTCCCTTCACAATTATGACAGAGGGTAGAGCACGCGGATATAACTGTGGGGATGCTGTCTTCGGCCAACTATAACTTCCCATAAAGAGAGCACCAGTGGCCCTTCAAATGGCCAAAAGCACACCTCACAGTCATTCGGCATCGGCTCAGCCTGTAGTTGCACCGTTCCTGGCTGCTGTCCAGGCTCCCTGTGTAGGGTTTCATGAGCGACGGCATTAAAGGGTAAGCAGGGTCTCCAAGGATCACAATGGGCATTTCTACTTCCCCTAGGGTGATCCTCTGGCCTGGAAAAAAAGTCCCGGCTTGCAGCTTCTTGAACAGACCAGTGTTCCAAAAGATGCATGCGTCACGTACCCTTCCGGGCCAGCCTGCGTTAATGTCAATGAAATGACCACGGTGATCCACAAGCACCTGGAGAACCATGGAGAAATACCCCTTTTGGGTAATGTATTCAGAGACTAGGTGGGCTAGTGCCAGAATAGGAATATGTGTCCTATCTATCGCCCCTCCACAGTTAGGGAAACCCATTTGTTCAAAGCCAGCCACAATGTCATGCACGTTATCCTGAGTCACGGTTCTTCTGAGCAGGATGCGATTAATGGCCCTGCAAACTTGCATCAACACAATTCCAACCACCGACTTTCCCACTCCAAACTGGTTAGCGACCAATCAGTAGCTGTCTGGAGTTGCCAGCTTCCAGACTGCAATAGCCACCCATTTCTCCACCAGCAGGGCAGCTCTCAATCTCATGTCCTTGCACCCCAGGGGAGCGAGCTCAGCACACAGTCCCATGAAAGTGGCTTTTCTCATCTGAAAGTTCTGTAGCCACGGCTCATCATCCCAGACGTGTAGGACGATGTGATCTCACCACTCAGTACTTGTTTCCTAAGCCCAAAAGCGGCATTCCAAGGTGGAGAGCATGTCTGTGAATGAGACAAGCAATTTTGTGTTGTATGCGTTACGCAACTCGATATCATCTTTGGACTCCTCGCTGTCATTTTGGATCTTAAGCAGTAACTTGACTGCCAAATGAGATGTGCTGGCAAGACTTGTCAGCAAGTTCTGCTGCAGTTTGGGCTCCATTCCCGCAGACCGAAAGGGAAGACAAAGCACACTCTGCACAGAAACCATTGAAAGATGACACTAAATGTGGACGGAAACACAGAGATGGCTGAAATGCGAAGTGATGCATCACAGGGCGTTGGGACAGGATCCAGAATGCCTCACACCCCACGCCCCCTTCCCACAAGCCACAGCCCCAGAATGTGAAGAGGTGCTCTGTGGGATAGCTGCCCATAATGCACCGCTCCAAATGCCACTTCAAGTGCTGTGAATGTAGCCACGCTAGTGCACTTGCAGCTGTCAGTGTGGACAGACTGGAGCACTTTCCCTGGTGCACTCTCTGAAGGCTGGTTTAACCCAAAGCGCTCTATATCTGCAAGTATAGCCATGGCCTCAGACTCCATTCCAGACACTGGAGGAGATGTGGTCTACTAGGCATAGGTTCTCCCTTTACAAAAATCATGTTGGCTCTTCTCCAACAAATTGTGTTCATCTATGTGTCTGATAATTCTGTTCTTTACTATAGTTTTAACCAATTTGGCTGGTACTTAAGTTAAGCCTACTGCTCTGTACTTGCTGGGATTTGTTGGGAAAGAGTTAACGTGACTTTTGTAAAGATAAATCGTGCCTCAACAACCTATCAGAATTCCTTGAGAGGGCATATAAACATGTGGACAAGGGTGATCCAGTGGATATTGGGTATTTAGACTATCAGAAAGCCTTTGACAAGGTCCCTCACAAAAGGCTCTTAAGCAAAGTAAGCTGTCATGGAGTAAGAGGGAAGGTCATCTCATGGATCAGTAACTGGTTAAAAAACAGGAAACAAAGGACAGGAATAAATTATCAGTTTTCAGAATGGAGAGAGAGAAATAGCAGTGTCCCCCAGGGATCTGTACTGAGACTAGTGCTGTTCACTATATTCATAAATGATCTGGAAAAAGGGGAAACAGTGAGGTGGCAAAATTTGCAGATATTACAAAATTACTCAAGATAGTTAAGTCTAAAGCAGACTGTGAAGAGTTACAAAGGGATCTCACAAAAATGGGTGAGCAGGCAACAAAATGGCAGATGAAATTCAATGTTGATAAATGCAAAGTAATGCATATCGGAAAACAATCTCAACTATACATATAAAATGATGGGGTCTAAATTAGCTGTTACCATTCAAAAAAGAGTTTTTGGCATCATTGTGGATAGTTCTCTGAAAATATCTGCTCAGTGTGCAGCAACCGTGAAAAAAGTTAACCAATGTTAGGAACTATTAGGAAAGGGATAGATAATATGACAGTAAATATCATAATGCCACTATATAATACTCCTGGGCGAATTCTGCACGATGCAGAATGTGTGCAGAAATTAATGTTCTGCGCAGAATTTGCTTTTTCTCCCCACAGAGACTGCAGAACCACTGGACCCAGCAGAGCCCAGCTCTAAACCTTGCAATTAGAAGACACTGCCAGGGAGTGGGGGACAGAGTGGGAGGGTTCCGGGCAGTTGCAGTTCCTGGCACACCCTGAATGAAGGAGGTGGCACGCAGGAAACTCCACACAATCCCAGGATCCAGCATCAGACTGTTTCTCCCTCTGGATCCCTGGGCTTTGGAAGGGTAGGGGGTGCATGCGAGTGTCTGGGCTGGAGGGCATGGCTGGGCTCTGGGGTGGAAGGGGTGTATGTCTCTGGTCTGGGGGGGGCATGGCTGGGCTCTGGGGGAGCAAGTGTCTGGGCTGGGGGGGTGTCCTATGGCTGGGCTCTAGGAAGGTAGGGTGAGAGAGTGTCTGGCCCCCTGGACTAGGCTGTGCCGGGGAGGGGGCAGAGAAACAGGAACTGAGTGGTCACAGGGGTTTCTTTAACTCTCTACTCCTGGGGGATTTTGTGTGTCTGTATTGTTATAGATATTGTTGTTGACAGGTATTTTGAAATAAATTACCAAAATAACTGAAACTGGCATGTTTCTATAGTGTTATTTTGTCAAATAACTTATCCAGAATTTTAAAATACTGTATGCAGAATTTTTAATTTTTTGGTGCAAAATTCCTCAGGCATAATATAAATCCATGGTATGCCCTCACTTTGAATATCGTGTGCACTTCTGGTCACTCCATCTCAAAAAAGATATATTAGAAATGGAAAAAATACCGAGAAGGATAACAAAAATGACTAAGGATAATGGAACAGCTTCTATATGAGGAAAGAGATTAAAAAGACTGGGACTATGCAGCTTGGAAAAGAAACTACTAAGAGTGGATATGATAGACATCTATAAAACCATGACTAGTGTGAAGAAAGTGAATAAGCAAGTGTTATTTACCCCTTCACATAATACAAGGACCAGGAGTCACTCAATGAAATCAATAGGCAGCAGGTTTAACACAAACAAAAGAATGTACACTTCTTCACACAACACACAGTCAAACTGTGGAACTTATTGCTAAGACATGTTGTGAAGGCCAAAACTATAACTGGATTTAAAAAAAGAGACTTAGGTACATTTATGGAGGATAGGTCTATGATGGGTTGGACACACCTCCACCCCCTCATTCGGGATGCCACTTGATGTAATGGGGTTTCACTGTGTCTCTCCTGCTCCACCAGCCTGGATTCCCTCTCCCCTCTTGCAGCACGCGCGCGTGCACTCGCACACACACAGGGCCACACCCAGCTGCAGACACAGCCTGAAGTCAGCTCTGTGTGAGAGAACTCACCCAGCACTCAAATGCACACCCCTTTTGGGCAATAAACCCAAAATAATACTGTCTTGCACTGTATCGAAAGATCTGCAGAGCACAAGCTCATTCTTTGTTCCTCAAGTGTTTCCAGGTGCGTTGCTGTAGGGAAGAGTGAGGTCCTCCCATAATGTCATTTTCTCCCTTTTATATCTTCTCCCCACTTGCTGGAAAGCTCTTTTGCTGTAACCTGGGTCTGTGTAGTGCTATCTCTGAGATGTTTCTATTGTACACAGTTCCCAGGGTAATCCTTGTGCTTGTGTGCATTTCCTCAATAAGCCATTAATATTGTTTGGCCTTTTTAATGATGTACCTGAAAGGCTGCTTGTGGGTGTTTTCAACGTAAGGACATGTTTCTGCAACACATACTTTGCCAAACTTCATAATTTCCCACACAATGATAGCACATACAATCCAATGAGATATTACTGTCTAGCAGATCAAGACTTTTAGAATGACACCTCACAAGGCATACTTTGTATAAGACATATCCTAATTACACGACAGTGGTGAATATTGGGGTGTCAGGATGTAACAAGGTTCATCAATGGCTACTAGCTAAGATGGCCAGGGATGCAACCACATGCTCTGAGTGTCCCTATGATTGACTGCCAGATGCTGGGACTGGATCACAGGGGATTGATCTTTGATGATTGCCCTGTTCTATTCATTCCATTTGAAGCATCTGGCATTGGCCACTGTCGGAAGACAGGATATTGGGCTAAATGGACCATTGGTCTGACGCAGTATGGCCATTCTTATGTTATCTCGCCTACCTTCCTAATACTGCCCAAAAATGTCAGACAGAATGTTCGCGGTTTCTTATATAAATCACTGTTAACTAATGATCTGATGTGATTTCTTGCAAAAGAGCAATTCCCATAAAACATATGGTTAACTTATAAACTGAAGTGGTATGATCAGAACTGAAAGACATGGTTTTGCTAGATGTAACAAATTGTTTTGAAGTATATGAACAAACATAAAGCAGTTAAAGGAAGTTATGGTTCTGGAAAATTGATTGCTGACATCCAGGGTAAACAAGGTCAGCACAATCAAGAGTGGAATGTATGGAACTATAGAAGGATTCATAAATGAAAGAATCCTCTTTGAACATATCATTCTGGAGACTCAGGGATTTCTTCAGGTTGCCTAAGGATGCTTGTTTGTTGAAGAATTTGCAAGACAAAATTAAAACTAAAGTAAGACTCAGGATGCTGAGCATACTTTCATAGTACTTTACTTCATAATATATTGCTTTGTTTTGTTCCAGTTGATGACAATGCAGTTAAAGTTACAGAGAAAAGAACTGTAAAAAAAAAAAATAGAATTCCAAAACAGTCAACACAATTTAAATTAAAGCTGTTATGCAACATAATTGATCCAAAAGCACTTATTGGCGCTGATTCTGCAACAGTATACTTCAATTTAAAATACCTAAGTGGTGTTTTGGGGAGGACAAGGAAGAAAAGAAATATGAAGGAGAGCAATGGAGTGAAATAATTTTAATAAAAAAAAATCAAAAGGAAGCAGTTGTTCATAACAAGACATTCATGTTATCTCAAGGTTTCTCGACAAATCACAATCCACTCTAGCTCAATTCCCATGGAACATCTCAATATTGGATAATTTAGGGCCAGATTCTGTGTGGTCCTTAGGTAGATGTGCAGTACGGTTGGGGGAGGAGGAGAGGACAGAGAGTATTAGGAGATTGCTCCAGCCCTCGTAACTCATTTAAGGGCTAGTTATATTTTCAAACCCTGTGTTCATGGGAGTACACAGACTGCTCCCAAGCTGCTCCCTCGTGGGCAAATGGCACCTCAAAGGGGATGAGACCACTGTTCTATCCACTTAGACACACCACCTGCAAAGAAATGTGGAGGAAGTAAGCTGCATCCCATAAAAGGTGTAGTAATAGGTCACTGCCCCTACTTGCGTAATAGCTCCGGAACACATTCTGCTTCAGAATGCCTCAGGATGCTATGGCCAAGTCAACATAATTCTACATTGCTCCTTACCAGAAGATGTGCCTAATTTACCTTTATTTTCTAAATGTAGAATAAAGATCTGACTCAAAAAATACTGAGATGGTACTTGCGATTATATATTCTTAAACTAGGACTTCCAGAAATTAATGATACACTGCCACTGTCCTTAATTTAATAGCAAAAACTAAAAAGAGAGACTATAAGTCTGGGAGAATACTAATATTAAAAAACCCCCACCAATTATCCTAAATAGTTCTTGATTAGAATCTGATGAAGGAAGGAAATGAGATTAGGGCATTCAGATGAGTGATTTACACCTGTTGTCCATTGTTGCAACTCTTGTGCTTGTTTCCATTGTTCTATTTTCATTACAGTTCTTTGCCTTGAGAATTAGGCATCATAATTGCCATCTCTGATAATACTTTGAACTATGGCAATAAATTCAGCTATTGTCAACTTCTGGTATTTGTTTTGTATGGTATTCTGGCTCTTCTGCATGGCCTAGTGAGACAATTAAAACAGGAACTTGAGGTCTTTAGCTAATCAAAGTACAAATAACTAAAAATGAGAGTTCTGCCAATCATCATAAAATATGTTGTTAATTGTACTTCACCAAATATCGTAGACATTAAAATTCTGATACTTCAACTCTTCTGTTAGTCTAAGGCAGGCAAACAATAAAAAAAGTTTCTATGATAAATAATATAGAAATAAAAGGCATCGCTGCAAAATTAACCCGTTTTCATCACAAGCCTGATTTTGCTCAGTGGGTTTAGACTGACTGAATTAGGTTAAAATAATAAGTCCTTATGTGGAAATCCTAGAGAAGGAAAAGAGAAAGGAAAAACAGCTATTTATAAAGTGATTTTTTTCCCAAAATTTGTCTTGAAGTCTTTGCCTCCATGTCTACGGGGGGATTTTGAGAATACTTCAGCGACGATCCACTAAGAAACCAAACTGTTCTTTGTATTTTTTTAGGCAGAAACTTTAGGCTGAATTCAGGAAAGGTGTAATATGTAGTAACTATTCAGTGTAAAATTTTAGTGATCAAATGGTTATTTCTAATCATCTTTCAAATTTAAATAACTCTTTCTCTTGAGTGTTTGATTTTCCAAGATGCATGGAACTGTGCTGCATAAAAATTAATATATTTACCCACATTCTATACATACTGTTTTTCCATTATCAAAATCTTGAGGATCCTCCAAAATACACAATCATCACAACTGTGTAAGAGCAACATGGTGGAAAATGAACAGTATAGCACCCTGACAAAACTTAACTAGTTTAATTGGACTCCTGATATCAAACTAACTGTAAAATCATTGCAAATTAAATCACACAAAGAAATGAAGTCACAGGTATATAAAAATGAACATTTTCCTCCCTGCTGCTTTGTATACAATCTTGTGCTGGAATTCATATTACTGAAGTTATGAAAGAACAAAGAAAAAGAAAAGAAATTATTATGACCAATAATATTAGCATGAGAGGACCCAATGCACACCATAACTAGTCAAACCAGTACTGGTCGTCTACAAATGGGTGCTAAGTCAAATGCAAGTTTCTGACAAACTGTTATCTCAAGCATTTGGAAATGACAATCTGTCATGCTACTCTTCAGGAATAATTCTGTACAAACTGTTATTTTTCATGCATATTGATTGGGGAAGGGTTAGGCAAGTGCCAAACAAATGGCCAACAACTTCCATATTATTAAGTACTGTTTACATAGAGCAACTTTACTAAAATAGGGCTACTATCAAAGATACAGAGAAAACTGAATTGTTTTAAAATTTGTATTTCTATGGATTTAAATAATACTAAATGCTGCCCCCTTTAATGTGAAGACAGACATATTTATCCTTTCTCTGTACTGACACTATGGAACTGAAGATAAGTCTGAAGCATGCTTGTGTGATCAATCTAAATATATCCTATAGGCTAAGGGTTAAATTCTGCCTCACTGTGGAAATACTACCCCAAAGGGTGCACATACAGTAACTCCTCACTTAAAATCATCCTGGTTAACGCTGTTTCATTGTTACATTGCTGATCAATTAGGGAATGTGCTCGTTTAAAGTTGTGAAATGCTCCATTCTAACACCGTTTGACAGCCACCTGCTTTGTCTACTGCTTGCAGGAAGCACAGCCCGTTGCAGCAGTAGACTGGTGGGGGCTTGGAATCAGGGTGAACCAGCAGCCCCCCTGTCAGCTCCCCTAAGTTCCCTGTGCAGCAGCTGCCCAGCAGGCTAGCAATTGCAGCTGTCCCTCCCCCCACTGCCATATGCTGCTCCTGCCCTCTGCCTTGGAACTGCTACCCGAGACACCTGCTTGCTCTGCAGGTGGGAGGAAAGGAAGAAGGGGGCTAATGTCAGGCTATCCCCCATCCCCACGGCTCCTGCGCCTCACTTACCCCATCTTCCATAGAGCAGGGAGGACATACCAGAGCTCAGGACAGAAGGAGCTTGCAGCAGCTGCTATCTAATTAACAAGGCAGTGTACTTAAAGGGGAAATGCTCACAGCTCCCTCCATTCCTGCTGCCTTGTAGAGTGAGAGAGTTAACCCTTGAGGGCTCGGCCAACGGCTAGTTCATCATTTAGCAGTAAGGGAAATATCCCACCCTCTGACTCCTCCACCTCAACCAAGCTTCACAATCATCATCCCTGTGTACCAATATTAAATTGTTTGTTTGAAACTTATACACTGTGTGTGTGTTTATATACATAATATAGTCTTTTGTCTGGAGAAAAAAAATTTCCCTGGAACCTAACCCCCTCATTTACATTAATTCTTATGGGGAAATTGGATTCGCTTAACATCATTTTGCTTAAAGTCACATTTTTCAGGAACATAACTACTATGTTGAGTGAGAAGTTACTGTATACACCAAGAACTAGGCACTTTAGACAATACTAGAGTTAGATGCCCAACTCTATTTGGAAGTCAACTGAAAGCAGGGGCTTAACTCCCTTAGGTGCATTTGAAAATTTCACACTGACACAGTCCTGACAAGCAAATATATTTTGGTCAGCAATCACCCTACACACAACACTCTATCTGATGGCACAAGCAGGAATAATGTTGGGGGGTGGAGCAGACGCGGTATGAGTAGAGGCCAAGTATGTGGAGCAGACCCATCTCCCAACTCCATCCTAGACAGCCCCTCCTCCACGGCTCCTGTTGCAGGATAATACTGGAATGGAGGCTGACAACTTCAACCTTGCACTTTCCTTGCTCAGATATTTTGGGTGGGTGCCTATGCACCATGCCCTACCAGAATTTGGCCCTACTATTTTATATCCTATAGCTAATTTGGAACAACATGATGAGAGGCTCTTGGCAAATCTTATTCTTTGATGTGGCAATATGGTCTTCAAAATTATTGACATGAAGCAAAGGTGATAAAAGAATGAGCTATTAATAAGATTTCTGTTTGCTCTTTGCAGGCCGGAAGAGAGATTTCTTTACAATCTGCCACAGTTGGATGCTCCCACTCAAATGAGATTATAAGATATAAAGCAGAGATCTGCTTGAGAGTGTTTATGTTAATAATGTCTTTGCAGTGTTCCTTAAAATATGTATTCTTGATGCATGCTCTGTGGAATTTTAATGTATTACATTCACTTTTCTGCTCTTTTTATCAGTTACGTGATAACATATACTGACTAGAGCGCATAATGAACTTTGATTCACCTTTTTGCTGTGTATTCTTTTCAGACTTTGTAAAGGTTCCATTATTCACTACAGAATTTGAAGACTGTGCACACTACATGCCAAATTTGAGCATAACTAGCTGCCCCCACAGATCTGATTACAAAAGTGGGGCCTTGGAGTTTCAGATTCAGGCTGGTTTTGAGTTATCTGAGACGAAAAAATTTGGGAATTTTTTACTAAAAATACTGGATTTTTTTTCAGTCTAGAATACTCAGATATCATTCAAGAGATTTTCTTCCCACTTAAAACAATTCACTTACACGTCGAGAGCAAGAACAAGAAACTTCAGCCCAAAATGTATTTTTTTGTGTGGAAAGTTATAAACAGCTAAAGTTACAGCTTTAGAAACTGCTATCACAACATCTGTATACACTGCTAACACAATGCCCTATTCGAAGCCCTTTATGTGTACATAAAAAGGTATAATGGTATAAATGTACTGAAAAAATAGTTCCTGTTTTGAAGAGCCTTTGTCTAAAGGCACAAATCAGTCTAATACAGGATGCTTCATGGTGCAGGCTTCCAGCATTTGGTACAAGAAAGTACTCTGAGAATGTTAATCTGGGAAGATGTTCCTGTCTGTTACAGCTATCCCCCTATTCCATTTTGTTTCTTACAGCTGTCCCCATACTCCATTTTGTTTTTGTTCTCCTGTGGCCTCCCCTCCCTGGCTGTTAAGTTGTTTAGCAGGGCCACTGCCCTTCTCAAAGGGAGGGCCCCTTAAAGTTGTTTACCAAGAGCCATTGCCCTTCTCAAAGGGATGGCCACTTGTGCTAAGTGGGACCACTGCCCTGTTCAAAGGGTTAGTCCTGTTATCACCTTGTTAAACCGGGCTCGGTAATATAGGGTAGGCATGTCCAGAGCGTGCAAGACCATCATTGTGTTTTTAGTCGCGGGACATGAGTCATAGGCCTCATGTGCTTTGAGTCACCTATTACACAGGACTCTGCTAGACATGTCTCTGTGCTCACCTGTTGTTTTTTTTTTTCTCTTTCCCCTGCCCTCTGAGCCAAAATCAAAGTACTGGTGGGAGACTGCTAAGTTTGCCCTTAAAACCAGACATTTTCTGATCAGACCTCAGCAAGGTTCCTGCATTGCTGCCTGGTGTGATCAGCCAGGGGTCTGGGGGGTCCTTCTCTCCGCGTCTGTCAAGTTTATTTTTGAGCGTACCCCTGTTTTTTGAACCCCCCCCCCACGAAGAACGAATGCTTGCCTGAGAGATCTCCTGATTATTGGAGACCATACCTAGCCTTCGGATGATCTTGCTGCTTTTTCTTGCATGGCTCCTTTGGGGCTGGTAAGAAATCCTCTGTGAAAACTCTCCTATCTTTAATTTATTATATTTAGAAGCTTGGTCTTGTTTCCCCAGACTAGACCTAACTAAACCTTGGTCTGTGTCCGTAAAACCTCTCTTAAATCCGCAGCACTTGCTGCTAATAATAAGACTGTGCTGGTGCTGAGGCTGTGCCTTCCTGGACCTGCCAGCTTGCAGCTCCCCCCTCCCAACTGCTGCTAAGGTCACCTATGTAGAATTAGGTCTTAGTCTAGATAAGTTGTAATTCATTTTTGCATAGTTGTGGTTAAGTTAGTTCAGAGAAATGTTTGTATTGTGCTCTGTAAGTTAGGTTTAAAAATTTGTTGCATTGTGTTCTGTTACTTGCATAATTTGTGTAGTCTTGTTTAAGTTAGATCAAAGAGTAAGCATTCTGCTGTTGTTCTGTATAGTTGCGGGTTAAAGTCTGTCTTCCTGCTGCCCCCCCTCAGAGCTCTCCAGTCACCCATAACCCCTCATCTCTCGCTGTTTAACCTGCAGCCTGCCTGCCCTCTCTGTCCTCTGAAGTTTGAATCTCCTCTGCTCTCTGCTCACTCTTGCCCTCTCCCCATGTCCCCCAACTTCATCCTCTACCCTCTGCTCTTTCGTTTCTCCTCTCCTCCCCTCTCCTTTTTATCCCTTCTCCACGTGTTTCACTAGCTCCGCTCCTATTGCCCACCTCAATGTATTACTGAGTCTAGCATAAACTCGCATTGGTTACCCTTTTCTCTCTAGACAAACCTACAATTTTTCACATTTCACTACTGTGACACATGTTACCCAATAACTGTTAGTTGACTATATGCTGCTGTGACACACCCTTTACATAGAAATTGTTAGCTACCTGTTACATTTATACTTCAGTGTTAATTGGTTACCAACTGTATTGTACCCACTATTGAAACCCCCTATACTTTGCTAAAAGAAACCCCTCCCCAAAGTGTCCACCACCAAGCAACCCCATACCCCTCACTATTGAATTTTCCCTGTTTTTTGCATTTTCTTAATAAAATTTATTTTGCACCCCACCTGTGTGGTAATTGCTCCCCAAGATCCCATATACCTGCTGGCAGGGACAGTTCCAAGCAAAAGGACCATCACAAGAGAAAGCAGAGTTAGCAGGAGTGAAGAGGCAAAGGGAGAATCAGGAGAGGCATAAGCACAAGGTAGAGCAGATGGTATCAGTGGAGGTTAGAAAGAGATACAAGCAGAAGAGACTTATTTGGAACACTGAAACAAACAAAAAGAGAAATCTCTACTCCAAAAAGCTTACCATAAGCGCTGACTCTGTGGGTGCTCTGGAGCTCAAGCACTCATGGAAAAAAATGGGGGGTGCTCAGTACCCACCAGCCAAAGTGGTTGCAGCCCTGGATCAACTGTTTGGCAGCCCCTGGGGCTGGAGAGAAGCGAGTTGCGGGTAGGAGGGATGGACCTTGGGGGAGAGGGGCGGAGTGGGACTAGGAAGAGGCAGAGCCAGGGCAGGACCTCAGGGCGGAGCAAGGTGGAGCACCCACTGGGAAAAACAAAAGTCAGTGCCTGTGGAGCTTACAATCCAAGTATAAAAAGAGACAACAGTTGGATTCAGACAGGCAGCGGTAGTGCAAGCAAATGAGGAGACGATATTGGTTAGTACGATAGGTTGTAGTCTCAGAACATCAACAGTTTAATTGCTGTCAAGTTTTTTTGTAGACCTCACAGCAAAAAAGAGTTTTAAGGAGGGAGCTGAAAGTTAGTTTAGTGGATGATTACAGGGAGCTTCTCCCTGGCATGAGGGGCGGCATGGGAGAACACATGATGGTGCCTCTTTGAAAATGTAACGAGTGGGGGAATGAGGCTGGCCTCATGAGCTGATCAGAGGCAGGAGTCAACCTTTCAGTACTGAATGAGAGATGGTGTTAGGGTAGGGATGCGTTGTGTGCAGGGCCTTGCAAGTGAAGGCACATAGCTTTTAGAGGACTGGAGCATGGCACTTTCTAAAAATCAGGCTCTCGGTATCTCACCTGGTCTGACTCCTGCTTTGATCATTAGGCCAGATCGCCCACATTCCCGTCATGACATCAAGATGCACTGGCCACATGGATTTCACTGTTGGTGTCTATGCAGCCCAACTGCGCAAGAGTAAATATTTTTGGTCAGCAGTGTGTGTTGGGGCTGGGCTTGCACCCGAGATGCACCCCTCCGATCTGAGGGCACAAAACAGCTGAGTGGGCACAATTGCATCCATTGGGGCTACTCCTGCACCCTAGATGTCCTTGCTCCCAGGCTCTCCACTCAAAGGCATAAAAGGGCAGAGCAGGCTCAAAAAGATGAGATGCCCCTCTAGATGCCCAAAGGGTCACAGCTAAGAAAGAAGGCTACACTGGGTAAAAAACAATGTGGCTTAGCCGGGAAGTGAACGCAGTTATAAAGAAAAATAAAAAATAAATGAAAAAGGTGGAAAGTTGATAGCACTGAATATAAAACGGAAACTAGGAATTGTAGGAAAATGATAGGAGAAACCAAAGGACAAAAGGAGAAACCTATAGCCAACAGGTTATGGACAATAACAAAGGGTTTTTTAAAGTATATTAGGAACAAAAGGGATGCTAATTATGGCATTGGACCATTACTAGATGGAAGTGATAGGACTGTCAATAATAATAATGTAGAAAAAGACCGTAGTCAACTTTGCTTGGTGAACAATAAGTCCTGGAATGACATCACAGTAGCCTTGAATGAAACACAGGAAACTCCATTATTCTATATTGAATATGGTACTGCATGTTCTACAAAGAAAAACCAAGGACTAGAATGGCTTACACATCATCTCCGCCTAATAAACCATTCTTTCTTGAAAAGTTTCATAAGATGTTATAAAAACGAGGAGTCTGGTGGCACCTTAAAGACTAACATTTATTTGGACATAAGCTTTCGTGGGTAAAAAAAAAAACACTTCTTCAGATGCACGCTTTCTCCATATATATCTGTTAGTCTTTAAGGGACCACCCGCCTCCTCGCTGTTTTTGCAGATGCAGACTAACATGGCTACCACTCTGATATGAGATGTTATGGTCAGAAGTGACCTATTCCTTCCTTCACTGGAGAGACTGCACTTTCAGTTGCACAGCACCTCTGTCACTAGGTGGGCATGTCTATAATCAATTTCCAACACTGCTTACTATAGAAGTTACATATTGAAGGTCTTCCATTCAATTTCTGACCTAGCTTTTCTCTGCTTAGCTTGTGAGATCACAGTGCAAAGTTCTATGATAGCAGATTTTCAGAAAGCCTTACAGACAAGCAGTACAACAAAGCTCTTTACTCTCCTCTCAAGATAGTCCCTCCATTCACCTGATCATCCTAACAGTCCTTCTATGTACCTTTTCCAGTTTGAATCTGTCTTTCTTACACCTGTGCAATTGTAATTGTACACAGTATTTCAGATGAGGTTTTACCAGTGCCTTATATAATGGCATTAATGGTTCCCTATCTTTACTGGAAACACCTCATCTGATACCTCCTTTACCTTGGTCTGTTATATTTGAGATCAGCCTGCCTTCTACAAAAATTGTGGTCAATAATAAAAAATATTTATGATAACTTCTGAAAATGGAAATATTTTGATTTTTAAAGAATGCAAGGATGAGGGAGTTATCTGAGACATAAAAGTAAAGATATAATAGATCTTATTTGGTATAGGATCTTTCCAGTAAATTATCCCCAAAATGCTTTAGAAGAGCTAAATACAAAATACTGTACATTGTAACTATAGAAGCAATTATATAAACACAGTTTATGGGGAGCAGATTCTTCATTTATAAGATCAATAACTAAGAAGGAGAAAGAGACACAGGGAAGAAGAGAAGTTAAAAGAGCTTAAAGTAGAGAAGTACTGGCTCTTCCAAGAGACAGGCATTTCAAGGAGAAAGCACTTATACTGAAACTCAAGATTATGAGCAGGATCAGGTAGGAGTTCAGTTCTAGAAATACAGACTGAACCAGAAGAGGGTATAGAGAGAGTCATAGGCTTGTGCAAGTTCAAGAGTTATAAATCAGGTAAGGCAATTTTTATCAGAATCTTGAAATGTATAGGGACTCTGTGGAATTATCTGAAGATTGGGGAGGGGTGAATGCACTTGTTTGTGCATGGGACAAGATATAAAGCAATATTCTGCACATGCTGGGGCGTGTTCAGTTAAGACTTGGAAAGGGCACAGAAAAGGGAGTTGCAACAATTAAGGCAGTGAAGATGAAGAGACTGATGAGGATTTCAGGAGAGACGGAGTCAAGGCAATATGAGTAATGAAGAAGAGATGGCAACAGGCAGATTGACAGCTATAGGACAGTAGGCAGAGGAGGAGAATGGAAACAAATGAAAGGTAAGTATGGAGAAGGAAAGCAACAGATGGGAGTTGTTAAGAAGGCGCTTCTGGCCCAAAAGAACAAATTCCATCTTTGACTTGGCTCAGAACTATTTACATTTTCTCCCTCATTTATCAACAATTTTCTACGTAGAATAACGTGGAAGAGCAGGTAGCAGTGAGACAACTACATTTCTCAGGTATCGGAGACATGCGGCTTAGGGGCCTATCTCACATCTTTAGGCATGAATAGGATTTTCAGTAGCACCCAACTAGGTTAGGAGCCTAAATCCCATTCATTAGCGACAGATTTTCAACTGGAAATCTATGAGTAGGTACTTAACCTACTGAGGCACTTTTAAAAAAATCTCACTCTGTGCCTAAATGCTTTTGAAAATCTAGCTCATTATCACAAACCACAGAACATTGCTTTATGCCCGACAAATGTACTCTGCCCTCCATTATTCCTTACTGATTACATAACGAACTACATCCCTGTGCCATTCAGTTTAAATTATTCCTTTAGCACAGTAGCAACCATTATATTGTGAGTAATGACATTCTGACAGTGTTGGCTAAGGGTCAAACTTGCTGAAGCTTTATTTCTTATTGAGTTAACAGCTTTCATACTCTTGTCAATTGAATGACTGTTACAGCAGTTTGACTTTTAGAATAAGAGGTATGGGCTGATTTGGCACCATCACCAAAATTAGAGTTCAACAAAATAAAAAGACATTGAACCGAATATTTTTGAAAATATTTATGGTAACTTTAGAGTGTTTCCCACTTAATAGGGAAAGTGCATACTATGCATATTATAGAAAGTGTATTAGCCCAAACTATGGGTAATGATGAGTTAACAGGAATTATCCTAAAGCAGAGGTCGGCAACCTTTCAGAAGTGCTGTGCTGAGTCTTCATTTATCACTCTAATTTAAGGTTTTGTGTGCCAGTAATACATTTTAATATTTTTAGAAGGTCACTTTCAAGAAGTCTATAATATATAACTAAACTATTGTTGTATGCAAAGTTAATAAGGTTTCAAAATGTTTAAGAAGCTTTATGTAAAATTAAATTAAAATGCAGAGCCCCCCGGACTGGTAGCAAGGACCCGGGCAGTGTGAGTGCCACCGAAAATCAGCTCACGTGCCACCTTCGGCGCCTGTGCCATAGGTTGCCTACTCCTGTCCTAAAGTCATTGTTATTATTATACTGACATTTTATTATCATCCACATTTAAAAAGGAAAATCCTTCAGAAACAATGTAAAATTGTACATATTGCTGAATGGCACATTGTTTAAAAACAATTCAGACCTTTATGACACACGCCCTCTCTTACTAAGAGACTGAGGAAGGGGAGGGGAGAGTTGGGATTCTTCCAACCTAACCAAAAATTATAACACAAATAGGAAAGTCATTATGGGGATCAGAACCTTACAGAAAGTATTGAGGGGAGAGGGTTAAAATGAAGTCACTGACAAAATTCTCATTTTGTGGGAACAGAATTGAGCTTGAAAGGAGAAAGAGGCAACTTTTTTTTTTCAGAGGGAGGAGGAGGGTTTCAAACTTCAAACACAACAATTTCCTGTCATCGGTTTGACAGCCTCATTTCCTTTACATTTTGACTCTCCCATTTTTCTTCCACATATTTTTAAAAGCTGCAGCTGAAAGGAAATACTGAGGCAGCCTTTTGGCAAAAAGCTTGTACATTTGAAGTTTGGGAGCAATGGAAACAGAAAAATTATAGTAGCTAATCTGAGCAAAGAGAGCTGCATTAAGAAATAACCATCTACTGAAAATCCCTGCATTCTAGCAATATTTGTCAGCCAATCAGAGCATATATGTTCACCAATTCTATGGTTATTGAGATACACCTGTGCCATCATTATACTAAACACCTATCTAGAATTTCATAAGTGGGGACCAAGTATATGTTATTCAGAAACCATGCAACACTGTTATCTTCTTAGTGACTATGACAATCAGTATATTGATACCCAGTGACCTAATAAGAATAAGTTTCTAGAATATTTGAGTTTGTAATGTCCTTATCAGTACCCTGAATTTTTGAAAAACAAGAATCCAGTGTCCCATTTTTAGTTTGTTGAAGTCCAATATCAATGAACTTGCCAAACCAGCCCTCAAGGCTTTTGTTCTAAAAGTTCAGTTGCTGTAAAATTTAGCTTCAACAGCATTACAAGTTGCTGCTAGCTCAATAAATACAGCTTCACCAAACTTAAGCCCCTTATCCAAACCTTTGACAAATGTCACCCGCAGTTATTACATCAGGAGTTACTGCAGGGGTAGGCAAGCTGATTATCAGTGGCACTCACACTGCCCGGGTCCTGGCCACCGGTCCGGAAGGCTCTGCATTTTAATTTAATTTTAAATGAAGCTTCTTAAACATTTTAAAAACCTTATTTACTTTACATACAACAATAGTTTAATTACATATTATAGACTTATAGAAAGAGACCTTCTAAAAACGTTAAAATGTATTACTGGCACGCAAAACCTTAAATCAGAATGAATATATGAAGACTCGGCACACCACTTCTGAAAGGTTGCCGAACTCTGAGTTACTGTTTTAAAAGTAGATCTAAAACTGAACTAAACAAGAAAATGCCTCCAGCACCTAAGTACTATAGATACTTTGCATGAGGTACCATATTATTCCACTTAGAAAAATTGTATTATTGACTCTTGAATGAAAGAATGAATGAGGGCACATAGTTCCCAGACATCTCTACGACAAAATTTCTTCAATGGCAATTTTAGGAATGCTGAATCTGGTCCATACACATTACTTCCAAAGAAAAATATATTACAGAAATACTGGCTGTCAATGGACACTGCACTGAATTCTCCAATTCTAACTCAATATTTAATCAAGAATGATGGAGTTAAACTACTCTGGTTCTTAAGTTTAAAAATCTGAAATTGCTATTTTACGTAGAACCAGCTGAATACTTTTAAACTCCAAATTTCACCACTGCTTGACTACAAGGACATTCTCTACATTTAATATATCCTTTAATAAAAAAAATAATAATGGTGATTGAATGAAAATGTAACAGACTGCCATGGAGAGAATCCAAGTTTGTGTTCTCAGCTCCTTAGGCTAGCAGAAGTCAAAAGCAATGAGAAGGTCTATAAGGTGCTGGTTCATCCCCAGCCCACAAAGAACCCACTGCTACACCTACTCTCTTTTCCAGGTGGTTTTATGTCTCAAAGGTAGGCAACCCCCCACCCCCAGCTCCGCAGCACCGTGGTCTATAGCTCTCAAGGGATTTTCCCCTTGACCTCCCTCAAGTCCTCCTGCTTCAGGGGCTATTTCAGGATTCTCCCATGCTCCATTAACTGAGCACTGCCTCTTTGGGCTCTCCCCCTAGGGACTCTTTTCCCCCACAGGCTCCCACTGCCTCCCCAACCAAGGAGATTCCTGCAGTTCCTGCTTCCACTACCCAGGTCTCCTAGTTTCTGGCCTGTCTCCCTGTTTCCAGGCAAGGAGAGCCCAAAATATGATCTCTATGCCCTTTTCCTGACTGCTTCTCAGGGCTGACACTCCCAGGCTCCCCACCACCCAGTAGCTAGCTGCCTTCTCATTTAGCTCAACTGAGGGGTCAGCTGACCAGACAGAGGTACACTGGCCTCTTTCCTCTTAAGGGGCAGTGCCATCCTGTGACAAGATTTAAAAAAGACAGCAAACTTTTAATGCTGATGCAAGAGGTGGTGCTACTAAAGAAAATGTGCTATAAAATCACCAGCAGCTTTACTAAACAAGATCACTACTATATTGTTCTTACACTATGAGCCGAAGTAGGCAGGAAGGCTATTTGAGTTGGTAGATGATGTTAAATCAGCACTAAAAGAATAATGGTGGACAGCACAGTTACCAACTTTCACATGATAAATAAGCACCCTGACTTTCACATTAAGCCAAAACATCAAGCTAATCCCATTTCAAAACAAGCCAATCTCTAAGAACCCCACCACTCTATGGGACTAGATCCCCCTGGCATGCAGTCTGAGACTGTGGTGGGCCCACTGTGCACCGCTGACCCTCTCCCCTCCTTTCCCCTGCTTGCTGGGATCCAATCAGAAAAAAGAAGCAATAAGCTACAAGCCAAACAAGCCACAAGCAAAAAACTAGCCAACAAGCAACTCAAAAACCAATTAAGTCAAAAACAAGCCTACTTTCTGCATTTTTTCATGGGTTTGGCATGTCTGGTGGACAGAGGATGTGAATTATTTGTGTTTCAGTACCACCCAGAGGTCCCTTTTGTGCTAGGCGCTGTATAAACAGAGTAGAATAAGAGCCCCTGCCAAAGAACTCAATCTAATTTCAGACAGGACTCAACCATGAGAGTATAACAAACAACAGGAAGGAGAAGGACGACAAGCGAAATAGCAACCAAAACATATGATAACATGCAGGCCACTTCTGTACTACGCTCGATGGTTTCAAGATTTTCTTTTCTGCATAAAAATTGTAAGATAATTGTTGAATGAGATATATGTCACAAATCCTCATTGACCAGACTTTCTGGCATATGTGGTGTGATGGGGCAAGGCCAGATGGCTACAGTAAAGTACTGAGATACAGGTATGTTAGCCCCAGGCTAAACAAATCCCTAGTACCCTGGTAACCAAATGGCAGTTGCTCCACGTTAATTAAGGCAATTAAGATCTTTCTAGAAGGCAGTAGAGATAGCTACTTTAATTAGAACACCTGCAGCCAATCAAGGCAGCCTAATCAGGGCACCTGGGTTTAAAAAGGAGCTCACTCCAGTCAGGCAGGGAGGAGCCAGAGGAGAAGGAGCGTGTGTGAGGAGCTGGGAGCAAGAAGGCAAGGAGCTGAGAGTGAGAGAGTGTACTGCTGGAGGATTGAGAAGGACAAGCGTTATCAGACACCAGGAGGAAGGTCCTGTGGTGAGGATAAAGAAGGTGTTTGGAGGAGGCCATGGGGAAGTAGCCCAGGGAGTTGTAGCTGTCATGCAGCTGTTACAGGAGGCACTATAGACAGCTGCGATCCACAGGGCCCTGGGCTGGAACCCGGAGTAGAGGGTGGGCCCGGGTTCCCCCCAAACCTCCCAACTCCTGATCAGACACAGGAGGAGCTGACCCAGACTGTGGGTTCCACAAGAGGGGAAGATCACTGAGGTGAACAAATCCGCCAATAAGCACAGGACCCACCAAGGTAGAGGAGGAACTTTGTCACAACGGCTAAATGATGACAGAGTACTTCTGAAGCTACAGAACTGTGGATTTTTAGCAGTGCTCCTCTCATGCACAAAAACAGCTTTGGAATTCAAGTGGCTGAAAAAATTAACTTTGATATGCTTGTTATATGACATTCAAAACATATGCATAAGACTGCAACAACCCCTCTTTTACTGTTCAACCTTAAAAACTTAATTGCCAGCTCCTGAGAGGAGCCTCTCACAATTTGATCCTTATATAGCTAGCACAAATCATTTCATCTAGGGTGTTTTTTTAATCTACTGTGTGTTTTGTTAACAGATCTGACCTATACTAAAACTAAATGTAATTTGCACCCTAAAAGGTTTTAAATACAAGCAAAAAAAGGGGGAAAAGATGATGGTTCAGCGACAACTCTTTTGTGAAATACCAGACCTGTCATTTTTACAGCAAAGTAAGTCTATCTCTGACAGAGATCACAGAACGTGATAAAGCTAACTAATGGCTCAGTGCAAATTACTGGACCATTGATCAGCACTGATTAATTTAGATGCAACACAGTCTGCTACATTATTGCAGAATCCTAATATAGTGGGAACAGCTACTGTATGTTACAAGTGAAGAGGAATATATACTAGAGACCACAAGAAAGGGATCAACACCTGAGAACAAATGCAAATACAGCATTTTTTTTTGTTTCTTCACATACTATGTACACACGCGCAGCTCTCTTTTCTCTGATCTGCTTCAATCTTCATCACCTTCCAGAATTAAAAGTATGAACTTCATGAGGGATTATGCCACTGAATAAGCAAGAAATTTAGACAGATGCGATGTTAGCTGATCACATCATAGCTGAGAAAAGGCAGTATTCTCTTAGAAAAGAAATAGAATTTGCAAGATTACAGTCAATGGAAAGGAGGCACTTTAAAGAGCTGTTTTTAGAATGTAAAGTTCAGTTTGCTCACTCCAAGAGGACAGTTGCACCAGCATGCTAAATACATTATCTATTTACTAAAATGCTTTATAAAGCAGATGGCATGTGAATTTGCTCCATTAGAAATGAGAACATTTTCCTTCTGTTTTTTCTACATTAAGCAAAGAAATAAACAGATTCCTGAACTACTTTCATTTTTTGTCCTCACTCTCCATTCTCCACTCCACAGGAGAGCAGATAAGCAGCTCTCAGAGGAGCCACATGTAGCTGTTGAATTTACGGGCCGAATGCAGCCAGAAGAATTTAAGTCAGTACTTTCTTTCTTCTGACTTACCTTACCAACATGTTTTATTTCCTGTCAAAGTTTTATTGGTGTAAACCTCTTTCTAAACCTTGGGTTAAGCTCTTCTCTGACAGCAATTATAATTCTTCATTTATAAGATGCCTCTACAAACCACAGAAGTCTTAGTAAAAGTTATCCAAAAAGGGAAAGCATATGCTAATGGACCTCTGGAAGATATTTTGTTGTTTGGATGTATTCAAATGCTGCAAGATTCAGTGGACCTTAGCAGACATATATAACCTTACAACACTAAGGGTCTGTCTACACCAGCACTTTCATTGCTAAAATTTTTTTTGTCACTCAGGGTGGGAAAAACACCCCCCTAAACGACAAAAGTTTTAGCAACAAAAAGCGCCAGTGTGGACAGCACTTTGTTGCCAGGAGCACGGCTCCTGCTGACAAAGCTCCCACCCCTTGCTCTCTCCCAGCGATAAAGAGTGGCCATACAGTGCACCTTACAATGGCACGTGCCATTGTAAACTATGCAGTGTAGACATAAACTAAGTCTCTCTAGAACTGAAGGGGCACACATTAGTGTTCTAAGCAAAGACATTCCTGACCTTCTGAAGTAGAAGCTGATAAACCTAACATTTTAAGGATGTAGAAAACAATAGGCCTAACAAAATTAAACCAGTCAGTGAGTAAACCCTGTTTTAGCTGACATACTCATACGTTATTGGATGACAAATAAACATCTCTTTAAAGGTATCAGTACAATCTGCTTCCACTATGTCTTTCAGCACACTGTTCCAAATCACTCAAGCAGAAACAGCCCTTCGAAATATCTTCTAATCATTACCACCCTCCCACTCTGAGAACACGAGAAATCCTTTCTGTAGATCCTGGTTTGGTCCTTTCAAATACTTACATACTGTGATAAGATCGCTATCTTGTAAAGGGTCAGGTGGAATGACTGAGGAGTAGGAACCCCAACCCTTTTTGTACAATATGGGAACCAGTAGACAGATGCAGAAAAGCACCAATCAAGATAAAAAAATTACAAGCAATATCTATTGCAAGGACTTACATTTTTAAATGGAAAGCATATTCTAAAAGCTAAACAAACAGGCAGACAGGTTGGTGGTTATTTACTTATTTATAGAAAGGCATGTATACATCCTGATTGGTGCCAAGAAAATCTTCAGGCTAGCACAAAATTGTTGGCAGTAGGGCAGGTTCCAACTGTTCTGCATTCCTGCTCAGCAACTGGTTGTCAAAAGACTGATGAGTGAACATAAGTCTAAATTTACTTTTGATATCAGCTTTTGAAAATCCTTGCTCAGATTCACTTTTGGAAAGGGAGATCATCAGACTTCTTTAAAGCGATTCTTGTATTGTTCATTGTAGGTTACATCTTTCAAAAGTACACGTTCTGCTTAATTTATAATCTGAAATGGTACACTGAAAAACTTCCTCTGTTTTGAAAAAAACTGCTTCAGTTCTGCAGCATTCTAGGTAATTTTTTAAAATTAATCACTGTCTTAAGGACAAGCATTTTGAAACAGGAAACATGTTTTACTCTATGTTTATAGAGTGCAGTGTAAATTTATAGCACTCTATAAATCAAGACAAATAACACTCTCTCCCACTAAGGAGTCCTTCCAAACACGATCAGTTTCTCACTACCTACAAGTCCCATGTAGAAATCATGAGTGCCTCTTTCTTACAGTTTACCAAACATCTTTCTGATATACTGTGTAAAGCAGCCAAAAATGGAAGAAGCTTTTTGTCCACCATGTAATTAACTTTTATTTTAAGGGATCCTTAATACTTCCAATTCACTGGGATGAGTTCATCAAAAAGATAACTATATAATTTGCACTATATAATGTTTTTCACTTGAGGAGCTCAGAACACATGAAAATATTAATTAGGACTTGCCAGAAAATAATTTTGTTTCATGAAAAATTTCAAGATTTCTTCAACATTTGTTTTTGTTCTGTGAAAACGAGATATTTCTAAATGTTTCATGAAAATGACCCAAAACAGCCAATAGCCCAGTAGTTAGGGCTATCACCCAGGATATGGGAGATCCAGATTCAGGTCCCTGCTTGGCCGGATTCAGCACAAAAGAGAGAGTATATCTAGACTACAGCTGGGATCGACTCTCTGAGATCGATCCACTGGCGGTCAATTTAGCAGGTCTAGTGAAGACCCACCAAATTAACACCAGATTACTCTCCAGTCAACCCCTGTACTCTACCCCCGATAAGAAAGAGTAAGGTAAGTTGACAGGAGAGTTTCTCCTGTCAACCCCCTGTAGTGCAGACCCCATGGTAACTCGACCTAAGGTATGTCAACTCCAGCTACATTATTCACATGGCTGGAGTTGTGTAGCGTAGGTCGACTTACCATGATAGTGTAGATATAGCCAGAGAATCTACAGCTTGGTGGGTAGGGTACCAAATCAGAGACTTTAAACTGGGTCTTCGGTATCTTAAGTGCCCTTACCACAGAGCTTGAGTGTCAGTCTCTCCCTGTCTCTGGCCCTATGAACATTTAAGTAAAATAGCTCCTACAGGGAAGAATGAGATAAAGACTGGGTTGTGGGAAACTCAGGTTGAAGTCTTTACTCTGCCTGATTCAGACTAGGGATTTAAACGTGTGTCTCTCACACCCCAGGTTAATGTCCTAGCTCCTGACTACTCTGGGCTGATCTCTCTCCTGTCCCCTACATCCCCACCTTATAAATTCCATCTGGGCCTGAGAGAGACTTTTTGTTAAATCAGGATTTTCCAATGAAAGACTTCTTAGTCAAAAACATTTCAACCTTCTCTAATATTAAGCTCCATAATGTCCCTATGGATTAGATAACAGATGAAGTAATTGAGGCAGAGAGAGGTTAAATGACATGCCTAAGGTAACAAAATGGTAATGCTCAGAATAAAACCAACCATGGCTCCCTGATTTTAGTTCCGTACTCCAACCACCGAATTAAAGCTGCCTCCTATGATGACATACCTTTTGACTTTTGAATTAACGCATCCAGTCTGTCTTTACTACAAATCCGAAAATAGACAGATATTAAAATTCAGTACTGGCCTTAAAACTAAGAAAAGATTATAAAAATGGAGAAGTGTTGGTTTTCTAGACACATACAAGTGTCATGGCTACCATTTAAAATACTCTTTTTGAATATAACAAATAAGTCAGAAACCAAAGTGATCCACATACAGAATAATCTTTCTGGGCACTCTATTTCAGCTTTCCTCTTTTGCTTTTCCTGGATGGAGAAGATAAAGCTATGGTCTCTACATCAATAGCTGTGATTGCCAGAGTCTCCTTTGGAATAAACCTGGTTATTGCATTATCCACTGCTTGCAACTCCAAGAGATAGATGCTGAGTTGGAATTCCTGAGGAAGGTTTGCCCTTGTAAAGATAATGGGGTGATCACTACTAAATTAACTAAATATTGAGAGTGACTGTTAATAGGTGGCCCATAACTGAGTCTGTTAGCTCCAGGGCCTGATCATCCAAAAATTCAAGCAAGCTCTGAAATAGTGGATTATTTGTGGTTTGAAAGCTAGAGGAGACTGTCCCTGGGCAGGGAGACTCTGGAAGAACTCTGGGATGAAGTTGATGGCAAGTGGTGAGTTGACTAAGGCAGAGAAAGGTCAGTAGTGCTAGGCACCTTCCTTGAGTACTGTGTGCAATAGGAGCTGGCCACTGTGAAAATTTAATGGGAAGGGTCCCCACAGAGCCCACAGTTCTTCTTTTACAAATCTGAGGCTGATTACCAAGATTTTGGAGCACAGAGCACAGGAAAAATAACCATCAGTAACTATGGAGGAAGAGGGGAGAAGACACCAAACTGTAAGGTACTTGCTTAGAAGAGTATCAGAGGGGTAGCCGTGTTAGTCTGGATCTGTAAAAGCAGCAGAGAATCCTGTGGCACCTTATAGACTAACAGACGTTTTGGAGCGTGAGCTTTCGTGGGTGAATACCCACTTCGTCAGACGCAGTAGTTGGAATTATCAGGGCAGTAATATATGCGTAGCAGCAAGCTAGAGATAACGAGGAAGTTCAATCAGAGGATGAGCCCTGTGTCTACAGTAGAGGGTGGAAAGACAAGGAAAGAATGGTTTCTGTAATTGGCAAGCCATTCACCAGTCTTTGTTTTAGTCAGGCTGATGGTGTCTAAATTGCATAGAACTGAGCTCAGCAGTTTCTCTTGAAGTCGGTCCTGAAGTTTTTGTGCTGCAGGATGGGCCGCCGCTTAAGGTCTGCAATAGCGTGGCCAGGGAGGTAAGTTGCTCTGCCTACAGGTTTTGTATCTTCGCACATCCTGTATCTGATTCTGGTCCATTTCAGCTTTTCGCGTAGGACTGTTCCGTTTGGCGCGACCGTACATAAGCAGAGGAGGATGCTGGCATATGTGATGGCTGATATTCCATTGGTGGACGGCAGCGTGTATACTATATACCCATCATAGCGCAATGCCCCTTCTCTTGGACCTAAACAAAGGACTGTGAATGGTGCAATTACAAACCAAGTCTCCTCCCTTGGTTTTCACACCTCAACTGCTAGAACAGGGCCTCATCCTCCCTGATTGAACTAACCTCGTTATCTCTAGCTTGCTTGCTAGCATATATATACTTGCCCCTGGAAATTTCCACTACCTGCGTCTGACGAAGTGGGTATTCACCCACGAAAGCTCACGCTCCAAAACGTCTGTTAGTCTATAACGTGCCACAGGATTCTCTGCTGCTTTTGCTTAGAAGAAACTCTCAAAATGAAGCGACAGAAACTTAGGAGAGGAGTGCATGGGGTTGGCAGGGGGTGGGGGGTTGGAGCGGCTTCAGTGCATGAAGTCAAACGTGGAAATGGAAATATTGCCAGCTGAGTTCCTCTTAACCACTGAAAGGGGCTGGAGAAGATCTTTTCCCTTTAAGATGGAGACCAAGGGAAGACAAGAAGAAGATTGCAAAACATCCTGAGAAAAGTAGCCTCATGGTGCTGCTGAGGAAATGGAGGCAGAATACTGATGAGAAATGTCAGTGCAGTTCACCAGGCTTGATTGTAGAGGTTGCTGAAAGGCCATGTGGGCTGGCATGGGGAGGGGAAAAAATAAAAATAAACCACTTTTCTTCCTCTTCCAACTTGGTCCAAGAAAAGATACTTCACCCACCTTGACTCTCCAATTCTGCACGTCTCAGCAGATTCAAAATTGATGGAGCAGTAGATTATTATGAAAGAAAACAAGAAAAGACAGACCTAATATGATATCAAAATATATAATTCCTAAGGCTTTTTAACACTGACAGGGGTTCCTGTAATTCTCATACTTTTGGTCCTTCATATACTCTGTTAATGATTTTGCTCTTGTGGATTAAATAAATCTCATACTTATTTACTTTACTTAGTTTTGCATGTAATTTTTGCAAACACAGTCCAAAGCTGTTGTCTGACCTGTTCCAAAGCAGCCTGGATCACCAGGGAATTAGGTGGAGGATGAGAGGACAGAAACTCAGACCCCTTGAGGGGAGATAATACCTTTCCCCCCCTTTCGGTGCGGGGGCACGTGGCTGGGTTATGCCACACAGTGCGTGCCAGCTGGAGAATGGTGTCACTGATTGGTAGGGCCACTCTAGTCAGTACCAATGCATGCAAGGTATCTAGTAGCTGGTGCTGACTATCCTGCAACTCCAACAGGATCTGAAGGCCATTAGTTATTCTCCTGAACAGCTCCTGGTATTGACAATAGCTGTCAAGGGGGAGGGCGGGGAGCGCATCAATGATACAACTGCATTCAGGGACCAGGGGAACCTCTTTGGATCTGTTGGAGCCAGGATAACCAGCACATCGTCCAGCCCCAGTTCCAAAGTCTACTCGATGAAGAACGGTGTGGTGAGACAGGAGATTCCCTCCCAGGTTGAGTGAGACAGTTCTAAAGGCGAATATTGGGACCACAAGCTCCAATATGGCCAAACTGGTTGATCCTGGTGTTGCTGCAGCAGTGTCCATGGAGCTGGGTACCAGTGGCTCCTGGGCTGAGGCAAGGGAGGGTACTGCCATGGTGCCACCAGGACCCTCTGGTAGTCATGCCTTCAGAAAAAAAGCAGTGGACCATATGTAGTATCCAAATCGCCAGACTCAGAGGAACCCACCAACAGGGCCAGTGGAGTGGGGTATGCTGTAGGAACTTGAGCAGAGGGTGGCAGATCTGATGTAGGAGAGGGGGCCTCTTAGCAGGTGAATTGACTGGAACACA
Organism: Chelonoidis abingdonii; assembly: GCF_003597395.2. NCBI lineage: Eukaryota > Metazoa > Chordata > Testudines > Testudinidae > Chelonoidis > Chelonoidis abingdonii. Next base: position 88,219,862 of record NC_133771.1, read on the forward strand.
CAGAGACCTCATCTGTTCCAGGACAAACAACTCATGAGGCCCAGGAGCACATCTGATTCTCTCTGGCATCAACAGCACCCAGTCCACGGAGGAGCCAGGGCTGGTAAGGGGGTCTGCCTCGGGACTGACCATTCAGGCTGCACTGGCAGACCCAATGCAGGACAGGTGCATGGTTCCAGAACCGGGACCGGATGATCCAGCAAACAATGAGACTTATTCTCACTCTTGTGGGCCTTGGAAGGCACCCCTCCTCTGTGGTCAGAACTTGTGGACAGTGCAGCTTCTTTCTTGGATGTGGAGGAAGACTTACTGCCACACTTATGAGCATACTTCCATTTTTCATGGCTAGATCCCGGCATGGAATCCACAGCACTGGTACAGGCAGAACCAGAATGGGGCTCCGCGATAGGAGGCTCACCTCTGGACTGGTCAGGCCAATGTATGGTGGGGTTCCCTGGCCAGGATCTGACTGCAGCCTCATGGTGACCTCCATGAGGTGTCTCTTAAGGTGGAGGACCTTGCCTTTCTGGGTATGGGCTGGGAAGGAGAGGCACATACTGCACCTGGATGTGACGTGGGCTTCCCCCACCCAGTACAGACAATGTTGAGCCTTGTCACTGAGCGAAAACGGGTGATGGCAGGAAGTGCAGACCTTGAATCCCAGCATCTTCGGCATAATCCAGTTCCTAGATTCAGGTGCTGGGGGTGTTGGTAGGAAACCACCAAAGCAGCATCGAAAAGTCGTTAATCCTACAAAATCCTACAAAAATATGAACACTAAATCTATTACAAAAATCAGTATAATCCTAACTATGTACAAAACTAAAAAGTGTTTCTGGAAAGTGCATCACCAAGGACAAGAAGAAAAAGCGGAAGCTCCAATTCAGACCATGTGGCGGTGAGAAGGAACCGAAGATGCAGTCGGTCCGCCCCGCCCTTTATCACCTCAGGCAAAACCACAAGAAAATGCAAGGGGACATGTGTGGACCGAGTCACACAACTACTCTGAAAAACTCTGGTTTCGGGCATGTGGCGCATGTGCATAACCCTCAGTGGAATACAATAGGGAGCATAATTTGAAGGAGAACTGGCAATAAATCTTACTCTCATGCTGGAAGAGAGCAATATGATAAATTAAGGAATTGACCTTGGACCTCTGGTTACATCTCATTTAATAAAAGATCATCTGCAGGGTTCATTGGTCATGACAAACACTTTATAAAATTAAAACTGCCCCCAATGACTGGTTGGGAGGTGTCGGAGCAAAGAAACCACATTTGCATATATGTTTTGGCCATGGTCTATTATTTCAAGCTTCTGGGATGCCACTAAAAGAAGGATTAACACAATCATAGAGACTTCACTTGACCTTAAAGCAGATACCTGCATAATGGGCCATGTACCCTGCAAATGGAAGCTATCATTATAGCAAAGCAGATGGCTACACCGAACCTTACTGGTTGCAAGACATCAAATTTTGCGACACTGGAAAAGTAAATAGTGCTCCAAGCCACAAAGACTGGTATAATGGACTGGCAGACCTGGCTGTGAAGGAAATGATCACATAAAATAGACAGCAAACCCCAGAAAAATATGAATCCATTTGGGACAGTTTCCTAGAACTGATTAGCTAAAGATCCCTTCAGGACACCTGGATGAAAGGCAGGAGACTAATCCACATATTCTATCTTCCAATCCCCTCTGTTTCTCCCCTTCCTTCCCATGCCTTTTCCCCTCTTGGCTTTGATTTCATGAAATTTAATACATGCCATACAAATCCTCTGGTGGAAATATTTAAGTTAATGCTTGGGAACCCAAGCAACTGTGTATAGTCTTTTCTTGTTTCTAGAGTACAGTATTTTCATATATATATATTCTAGAAATTGGCACCTAGAATTTGTTATAAGAAAAAAGATTGAAAAAAATAAATAAATAATGAAATGGCCCGTGTCTCTTATTTTCCATTAGTAATGAGTATAGTCTGTAAAAAGGGATAATATCACAGGCAATATCTGACAATTGTTAGAATATCCAGGACTCTTAACAACATTATTCTAAAAAGCACTGTGAACAGTATGTGGTAGATTCTGTAGTAGGGTTCTTAAGTAGCCAAAAGAATATTTCCAGATCTTGCTGTTGTTTAGTCAAAATGATCCATCCTTTCTAAAGGACCACACAGAATTAGTCAGAAGGCAAAAGCTCCATTATTTCTGAAGTATCGGGGGTAGCCATGTTACTCGTATCCACAAAAACAACTAGAAGCCCGGTGGCACCTTAAAGACTAATGGATTTATTTGGGCATAAGCTTTCATGGGTAAAAACCCTCACTGAAGTATGTGGTTGTAGAGGATGCATTCCAAGCTTGCCCTTTAATGCCATCAAATCTCCTTTTCAAAGAGCTAGGGTAAAATTAAATTAGAGTCTAAAGCAGATAGTGTTATAAGAACGTGTTCAGCATTTAAACTTTGTGGAATACTTGTAGGATACTGCAGGTATTGATCTCACTTATAAGCTCTGAAGCCCATGATATACAGTTACACTGAGTGTTTGCATTGTAAACCTCTATAATTGTGTAATTCAAACAAGAAAAGAAGTGTTAATTAAGGTAAAGTGCGCATTCTGCACACAACATGGTCCATTGAAGGCTAGTGAGGCATTGTATAGCATCAAAGGACAGAGACTTTGATTGCATTCCTAACTCCATCCAGGAAAGGAAGGCCTGTGCATGCATAGTTCCTATAGAATCTGGACATGGGTGACAGGGGATGGATCACTTGATGATTACTTGTTCTGTTCATTCCCTCTAAGGCACCTGGCACCGGTCACTGTCAGAAGACAGGATACCGGCCTATATGGACCTTGGGTTTGATCCTGTATGGCAATTCTTATGTTAAGATTTTCTTTTCTTCACCCAGCAACAAGTAATCCAACCAGAAAGTATCATTTTAAATGTCTTGATAGGCAACAAGCCAATGCATCTATTTAGTACACCAGCCCCAAAGTCACTAAAGGGATATAATGCTATTGAAAGAAATAAAAACCTGACAGTAGTGACAACATAAAGACTGTGCTCTTGTCCCTTCTTCTTTGCTGTATTCACAGATTCTTAGATTTCAAGGCCACACGAGACCATTGTGCTTACACAGTCTGACCTCATGTAATACACAGGCCACAGCACTTCCCCAAAATAATTCCTAGAGCATACGTTTAAGAAAAACATCCAATCTTGATTTAAAATGGTCAGCAATAGAGAATCCACCACAACCCTTGGTAAATTGTTCCAATGGTTAATCACTTTCATCTTTTAAAATGTACACCTTATTAAATAGCATAATCAGGTAAGGAATATCCTCTCCAAAGCTGCTTTCCTGCTGATGAAAAATAAGTATTTCATAAAAATATATATATATTTGTACAAAGCCATTTAGTCTTTCAATCTCCCACAGAAAAAATTAACCCCAATATTACAAAATTTATCAACACAGTTACATTAAATCTAAAGAAAAAATCTCAATAATCAATAGTAATCAGGTTAACTGAACATTTAAGCCTTAGAATGATGACAGTTTCCAAACTGCTACACAACAGGGTCCTTGAGAAGGTGCAGACAACAACAAACTTCCTCCTAAGGATCACACTTGATAATTGCTGGTAATAGCCTTTACTCCTTCTTAATATGCAGCATTATTAAAATAAGATAATCAATTTCTCATTTTTAAAAGTACAACAATTGTTCAACACTGGCACAACAGTAGAACATTGCAGCTACTTCTCTATTTTGTTTACATCTTTACATTTTTGTTAAAATAAAATGAATTGAGCGAGGAGAGCTCAAAATAAAAAGATCCATTAGACATGCCAGACAAATTTAGAAAGTGGTGTAAATTAAATCTTCGTACATTAGTTTGAACTACCTTAAACCTACTTACATCTGCCGTACCCATTTGTAAGGGAGTCCAATATATCAAGCAGCTGGAAGGTGGTGTAAGTTAAAGTCAAAGCTACTGTATTTTGATTTATATCTTCTTGTGCTGACGCTGCATATATGCTACTCTAGATTACATTCCCTTACACTTCAGTTGTGAGGATGTAAGCAAGCATAATGGGGTCTAACTTTTACCAATTTGTGCATCACTTTGAATTTGTGCACAAGGAAGTTTAAGCTAGAAGAACAAAATACAACAAGGGAGCTGGAAGAAAGTATAAATTACATGACTTTGACTCACATTTGATTTTGGCCTATGGCTTTTTAAATCCTCACATATTCCTTTATGGCTGTATGTGTCACCTTTCCTGGATTTGTCAGTTCACATTGTTCAATTTGTTTACCAATTTGCAGTTCTTTACGTTGACTCTTTTGGCCAATACTGATGGTCTTAAAATAATTTCTCCAAGTAACTATTTTCAGGTATCCAAGAATACTGATCCTGGGATCTCCACAAATATACTTACTATCCTAGTTTTTGCAATCTTCTTTTGATTAAATGCTGTGACAGGTTTGGTCACAGAGATCCCTTGGGCTCAGAGGTAATTTCAATACGTCCTGTTTTCCCTGCCAACTTGGGACTCCAAAACCCTGCCTTGTTGAGCTAGACATGCTAGCCTGCTACAACACAGACTCAGGGCTTAGGCCATGCCCCCAAAGCTGCAGACTAACTAAAAACAGCTCAGCTCTAGCACCCAGACACCTGATGGGATCCAAACTCCAAATAAATCAGTTTTACTCTGTATAAAGCTTATATAGGGTAAGCTCATAAATTGTCCACCCTCGATACACTGATAGAGAGATATGCACTGCTGTTTGCTCTCCCACATATTAATCACTTACTCTGAGTTCATTAATAAACAGAAATGATTGTATTAAGTATAAAAAGTAGGATTTAAGTGGTTTCAAGTAATAACAGACAGAACAAAGTAAGTCACAAAGCAAAATAAAACAAAAACACATAAGTCTAAGCCTAATACTTTAAGAAACTGATTACATGTAATCTCTCACCCTCAGAGATGTTCCAATAAGCTTCTTTAACAGACTACACTCTCCCTTAGTCTGGGCCCAATCCTTTCCCCTGGTTCAGTCCTTGTTAGTTCCCACAGACATCTTCAGTGGTAAGCAGGGGTTTTCTCATGACCGGCAGCCCCTTTGTCCTGCTCCACCCCCTTTTATAACTTTGATACAAGGCAGGAATCTCGTAGTCTCTCTGGGTCCCCACCGTTCCTTCTAAATGGAAAAGTACCAGATTTAGGTTGGATTCCAGCATCATTTGACATGGTCACATGTCCTTTGAGACCCCAGCCTCCATTCTTCCTGGGCTGGCCCACACCTACACAGGAAGGTTTACAAGTAAACAAAGCCATTTACAATTCATTGATTCTGAAGCACCCTTAATGGCTTACACTTAATATGTTTACATTAGTAATACAAGTTTATATCTTATTCTCCTAATTCCAGACATAGAAATAATACATGCAAACAAATAGGATGAACATACTCGGGAGATAATAAGCGTTGTAATGCTACCTTACAACAGACCTTTTGTACGAAGCATATTCCAGTTACATCATATTCACATTTATAAGCATATTCTCATAAAACATATGGAGTGCAACGTCACAAGTGCAACCACAAAATAAAATGTATAATATCTCTCCCACTACTCCAGCAAGTGTCTAATTCTTATGTTTCTGCATTTTTCAATGTAGTTTGTGTGCAGTAAATTCTAAACATCATTTCCTGTTGTATTATACTAAAACAGTTTGACTGGTAGTATGATATAAATATTCTCTGAGAATATTATACATTTACATGTTACTTTTTTCTCAGGATTCTTATAGTAGCTGAATTGCTACAAATAACTAGAAATTATTTATACTATCTAATCAGGAAGACACCATGTGCCCAGCTGTAAAACACTGCTTTACATAAAATAGAAAAAAGTATTTTGTTTCCAAAGGGTGTAACCAAACCAACTAAGACAAAACAAGAAACAAATATCAGGCTTAGTGAGTAAGGGAAATAGTTCACATACACATACTTTGATTCAGTTTAATGGAAATGTAGATACAATTGTTTTATAAGTACAAACAACAAGAAGGTAAGAAGGTGGATATGTTGGGAAACATAACTGAGTTTTTTGATCATTAAACATTTAAATGAGTTGCTAAACGAGCATATTAACTCCAATCTCAAGAGAGGATGTGAACTACTGGAGCAAATAGAATCACAGATTCATAGAAGATTAGGGTTGGAAAAGACCTCAGGAGGTCATCTAGTCCAACCCCCTGCTCAAAGCAGGACCAACACCAACTAAATCATCCCAGCCAGGCTTTGTCAAGCCAGACTTTAAAAACCTCTAAGGATGGAGATTCCACCACTTCCCTAGGTAACACATTCCAGTGCTTCACCACCCTCCTTGTGAAATAGTGTTTCCTAATATCCAACCTAGACCTCCCCAGCAGCAACTTAAGACCATTACTCCTTGTAATGTCATCTGCCACCACTGAGAACAGCCTAGCTCCATCCTCTCTGGAACCCCCTTTCAGGTAGTTGAAGGCTGCTATCAAATCCTGTGACATACCTCTTACCCTAAAGCAGGGGTAGGCAACCTACTAAACAAGCCCTGTTCCCTCAGCCTCTCCTTGTAAGTCATGTGCCCCAGCCCTCTAATAATTTTCATTGCCCTCCACTGGACTCCACATCCCTTCTGTAATGGAGGCCCCAAAACTGGACGCAATACTCCAGATGTGGCCTCACCAGTGCCCAAAAGAGGGGAATAATCACTTCCCTCAATCTGCTGGCAATGCTCATACTAATGCAGCCCAATATGCCATTAGCCTTCTTGGCAACAAGAGCATACCGATGACTCATATCCAGCTTCTCATCCACTGTAATGCCCACGTCTTTTTCTGCAGAACTGTATTGTTTGTTGTGCATCAATATGTGATTTTAATTACTTGAGACTTACAAGATTCTGAAAAGGGGTTTTATTCTGCAATTCTTTCTTTTAAAACAAACATGCATTCTGAGTGTCTTTAAACATCAGTACAGAGTGTAGCACCCCTTGCTGTGATATCTAAGCACTTCCTAGTAAATTAGATTTACATAGCAAGAACCCAGTGAACTTCAGAGTCTTCTGGTCTTCTCCATTCCTAGTTACAGAAAGCTCTGTTTGGCAACATCATTCCACGTGTGATATGGAAAAAAAATTATTTCCTCCCACAAAGACAACTGTCATTTCTAAGGCAGAATACAGACTCCTAGCACCATCTTTGCTCCATGTACACTGACAACAGCTAGGATCCACAAAAGTATCATCAGCCAACCTGAGCGTAAATAGCGCAAGTTAAAGAGAGAAGTTCCCAAGTTTTTAGGCTTCTTACAGGTAGCTGCTTTGTCAAGAAACCAAGCTCTTAAGAGAACACATCTCTGAGACTGTACGTGGCATGGTCCTAAGATCATTTATGCTTTCTTTAAATGTAGTTGAGCATTTTTTAGTTTTTAGGTTTTTGTCTTAAGCCATTTTTAATTATGTCTTCACATTTTGCTTAAGTGACACCTCTCTTTCACAGACCATCTCCTGAGAAAAATGGGAAATTCAGCACTACAATCAGTCCTATTTTTGAATTTTGTTTCCTTTTGTTGCTCAGAACTACAATTCCAGACGCAGAAAGCACAAATATATTAATATCTAAGAGTAGAGGAATAAGCTGCTAAAGGTTTAAAAACCATTAAGGAACAGGTCAACTTTAATTAACTTCATTAACTTTCTGCAACGAAGCAGTTATCCTGGCAACTAGAAATATGAGCCTGATTCCCTTCCTTTCATTTGATCACTAAGATATGGCAACAATCCATGTCTCATCCATCAAAACTTGAAAATGACTGAAATCTTTTGGAGATGCTAGTAGCAGGCCAAAAAGCTGTTGGAAACTACAAAAAAAAAAACGTAGGTGGAGTTCTAACAATGGTAGAACATTTAACCGCTATATTGTTTACCTTGCACAAAGAAATTCTACAGGCTGTCTACATTAGTATTTCGCAGTGCTAGTGTTAGAAATGGTAGGAAACTTTCAGAAAGAACACGTAGCATAGATGGGGCAATAGGCAGCTTTCATAATCTGCAACCACTTTCAAGAGCCAATCTAGGTAATGCGAAACTTGCAAAGCTGACAACTTGGTCTCAGTTCACTTCCCACAGCCAAAAAAAAATATCACATGAGAAAAATACTCCACAGAAGAAACTAGTGTTCACTAGCTTTTATGATAACCTTACACACTGTTTGGTTCTTATGCAAGTTATCTATCACCTTCATAGTAAACTGCCCTTTTAAAGTAGAGCACACACTTATACTACAAATACATACCAGCTGGCTGGTGTATTGTTTTCAGATATTGGTATCTGCATTCCTTTTACCGGATGCAGTATCATTATCCTAGTTCAGATGTGGCAGATAAAAACAATGTGAACACAATTTGTTTTCATTTTTAAAGCCTCCAATGGTATCCAGTAACAATAACAGGAAGAGCTGTAAGGATCGATAGGCAAGATTATTACTTGTGACTTTTCTTCCTCTTCCCAAGAATACATATGTGAACTTTTCAATATCATATAAAACAGAATACTTACCAGGTCCCTGTGAAGCACCCAGTTTGCATGGAGGTAATGGATTCCATCAAGGATCTGGTAGAGTAGTGATTTAACCATAGATCTTGGCAACTGCATGGGCTTTTTATTTGCTTTTGAGGCACGGTGAAACTTGATAATATGCTAGAAATAAAACAAGTAGAAACATGAAGCTTTTTTAACAATGTAAGTTTCCTCAGATAACATTAACAAAGGGAAAAGAAAGAAAGAGATTGTTGCCTTTTGGATTGCAAAGGTAGCCTTCAATCATTTTTTTAAATGTGTGTGTTCTCAGTGTTACATACCTACTCATTTTTAAAGAAAATCTAGATACTACCAAAACAGTGACTACTTACCACTTTGCAGTCACTGTGGTTTTTAGAAATGTTTTTTCCATGTGAACCCCGCCTCATTTATGGTACATATGTGCCACGTGCATGAGATTGGATTCTTTTGTCCAGCAATGTCCACTGGTGCGACACCTGTGCCCTGCACCCACCCAATGGCATATGGGATAGATGGGCCCTGACTGCCTCTCAGTTTCCTTGTTAATTCAAAATCCCAGCACAGATGGACTCCAGAGGAACAGAGAAGAGGGGCGGTCATGGGATTCATAAGGACAAAACAATTTAAAGACCACAGTTACTGTAGGGATAAGTAATCATCCTCACCTCAAGTCTTGGTCAGTATGGATCCCACTATGGTGATGGATTAGCAGTTCCCAGATTAATAAAGGAGGGTCTGAGAATTTCTAGCTACAGAACTGCTTTCCCGAATTTGGCATTTGATTTGCTCTCTGATCCAGACCCTAATGTTTGTTAAAGATATAAAATTAGCTCCCAGTGGCTGCCCTGTGGGTCTCTGAAGAGGATGCCTCTGCTCTAGTTGAGTGAGCCCTGTTACCTGAGGGAAGGGGCATATCTGCTAGTTGGCAACAAGATGTAATGCACTGAATGATCCACTTGGATAATCTCTGGGAAGAGAGTACTTCAGGAATTGTTTGGGAAATCCCTGAGAGGAGATGGGCAATGGATATCTGGAGATGGGTCTCAGCTTAATTCTGGAAAGAGTATGTGGCTGAAGAGAAGGAAGAGTAAATATACTCTAGAGATAGTGGTGACATCTCAGTGGTAGGATAAGACTTTACCAGTACTGAGGGTTTAATTATTTCTTGTGCCAGAGAAACTGGTACTAGTGGCATCAGAACTGAGGCCAGTGCCAGGGGCTCAATGTCAGTAGGTAGGAACAGGCCTATAATACTGTTATGGACTATGCTACCGGGGATCTTGGTGCCTACGAGGAATCTTTGTTTCAGTACCAGAATAGATTTGGTGCCACACTAGCCTGCCCAGGGATCCTTTACTTCATCCCTATTTACAGTGATACTTAAGGATTGGGCTCAATAGGAGAAGAGTCCCTTTCTAGCATAAGAGAACACCTTTCAGAACTCAATTAACTCCTTATGGATGGCTAAAACTCTACCTCCTGGAGCCAGGTATTTCTGGAGTGATGAGTTCTGGTAAAGAAGGACCAGCACACAGAGAAATGGTCTGGATCATGGCTCTTGAAAAAGAAAAGACACCAAATGTGTCCATCAGTTATTGGAATAAGTCCATCACATGATTGTAATGGCTTGAAGTCAGAGGGTTTAAACTCGGCCATTACACAGACAAGCACCTTGGCACTAATTAGTATTCAGGCAAAAGACAGAAAATCTAAAGAAAACAAAAAAAAGCTTCCATGAGGGTACAAAAATGCTCCTGAACTAATTACGCTAATTACTAATATTTACAAACATTTACATAATTGCTTCAATGAAAGGGCATTATGGGGTAGCAGGTGAACACTACAAAGTTTCCTCTCTGTCACTGGTGGTAAAAGGGAAGTGAGAGACAGTCAGAGCCATTCTGCCCCATACGCCCTTAGTTGAGGGGGGAGTGCAGGAGAACATACATGGCACAGGAATGGTCCCAACAGATACTACTGCTCAAAAGATTCCAATCTCGTTTGCAAGAGGTCTGCACGCCATAAGTGAGATTCTCAGAGACTGAGATTCAAAGAACTATGCATAACAAGCCAACTTTCAATGTGCTTTTCTACAGGATGAAATTTATACAGACCATTTGTATACATTTATTTAGAGCAATTCAAGGTATTAATTTGCACATTAACAAGACTGAATTACTTGAACTTTCAGTAGAAGCTGCCTAATTCAAAAAATTTGTTCCCAGCTTTGAAGCTTTAGATATCAAGCTGTAACTAGAAGCTGTGTCTACATTAGACTTTTTCTCTCATCATTCTCACTATTGCTGCCACTGGTGAAGCTCCTCTGGGGGGAGAGTTAACATAGGCCAGCCATTGGTATTTTAGCCACCATGTCATCGAACCATACTCAGAAGAGCTCTTGATGACACAGTGGGGTTAAAAAACTGGCAACTCCTTGTCAACACTAATATTCTCATTGTTGCTTCCACAAGCGATGATGATAGTGGAAAATACAGAAAAATGCCTAGTATAGACAAAGCCATAAGGTTACTAGTTCTTGCCACCCCAAAGTACAATTAGTAAATAAACCCCAAACTCCTACAGCCGGGTATCCAAATACCTGAATATTCTGATAACACTATATGAAACCCTTAAGGGGTCATTTTATATACTATATAGGAACCTCCCCTGAAGTATTTCCTTTCAGTCACGTCACAGAAGGAGTTTGAGAGAGAGAACTGGGAGTTCCTGGCTCCCAGTATTGTGCATTGCTCCTTGGACGAGAAGAACTCTCTAATGTACTTCAAAGTGCTTTTCAAAAGATGCTGCTGCTAATTACAATTTAAAAAAATATTTTATTGGTAAACAATCAAAAATTCAAAAGCAGCAATAAAACATGCAGAGGTTACCATGTCAAAGACCCATACAACAAATCAATTAGTAAAAGCTTAGCCCTTTCTCATGGAGCATGTAGTGATAAAAGCATTTCAATGGATCCATTTCAGAAGTAGCTAATGATCTTTGCAAGAAACTAATCCTTACAAAAATATTGTTTTTACAACAAACCATTTCATGGCATGTAGAGAAATCCCCAACATAAAAGAACAAGGCTGGTTAGGGATACTTAAATGAAACAAATGCACAGCCATCATGAGCAAAGTTTGCAAAAGAACACAAATGAGAGATAGATGTTAAAAAAATGCAACTATAAAAGAGTCGGAGTTAATAGTGTACTAAGGTTTGTTGGAAAATTATCTAACCCTCTCTGGAGAGATTCTCCTTTAAAGGCCTAATCAAAGCCTAGTTCCCTGTACTAAGTGCAGCTTTACTTTCTTTCCTAATCCCCCCCAATTTTACAGATCAATTATAATTGATAATTTCCCTCAGAGGTAGATGGGTGTCTCACATTCCATTTCCTACAAAACAAAAGCAAAAACCACAGTTACTGCTGCTATCTTGTTCCAGTAGAGACAGGCTTACGCTATTTTACATGCTTGGTCTGATCCTGTCCCACTTATAATTTCAGTACTGAGTAAAATTTAAATTCAAGATACATTCACAGCCAAGGGATTGGGATACAGAATTTCACTGCTATGTCACTGGACTGAATCAATCTTATGAGTGATCAAGTCATACACATGAGAAGGCTGTTTAATGGCTTATGTAAGATGAGTTGGTCTCAGTCTGGTTTCTTGTGAACAAATATACATATAAAAACCTACCAGGACAACTAGTATTAATGTGAAATTTTGTTGGCAACTTATCTGAGAGCCCACAAAACCTAGACACATGGTAACTGGCTACCGTCTCACCATTAGAGATTGTTCCTCCAGAACAAGATTGATGGCTGGTGGGTCCCAGTCCTTTTATTTGTTTTATTTATTTAATTTCTTAATTTCTTCAAATTTCCAAAAGTACAGCTATAGGTTTCCATCCAGTGCTCTGGGGGCCTATTCCATAAACTAGAAACCACAGCAAAAACGAAGGACTGACCATAAAATAGCCACCTTAGCTCACTCCCTCCTCAACAGCCTTAAGGAACAGAGAAAAAATGGGATCTGCAATGTATCCACAAGTTAACACATCTTGGCTCTGGCAAACCAAGGGAGAAAGTGAGTTCCAAAACACAGGACTTCTCACAGAGAATGCCCTGTCAGCAGCACTCCCTTGTTTGTACTGAAGAAGCTCCAGCTCGAGCACCTCTGCTGATCTCAAATAGGACAGGATATAAAAGGGAGAGAGGTGATCTCTCAAGTAACAAAGTCAGAAATCAAATCATCAAATTATTCAAGATCAAGGAAATAGAAAAATTAAGAAATTGCCAGAGTTGCTTTGTTACAAACTTCCCAATCCCACCGCCTAAAAACGGTAGATAAGAAACAGGTTCACAGTTAGCAAGACTGACAACATCATGAGCTGGTTTCTTGAAAATGGATTTATTTAAGAGCTGCTGGAGCCACTGTTCTTCCCTCACCCAGGGAAACACTGACAATATCAGTCAACAATGGAACCAGTACTTCCCAACTGGCCTGAAACACCTGGTAAAAAAAAAAGGTCCAAACTGAAAGCTGATGAAACTTCCTATTATCGTGAACATAAGAATGGCTATACTGGATCAGACCAATGGTCCCTTTATCCCAATATCATGTCTTCCAACAATGGCTGGTGCCAAATGCTTCAGAGAGAACAAACAGAACAGGGCAATTTATTGAGTGATCCATCCTTTGTTATCCAGTCCCAGTTTCTGGCAGTCAGAGACTAGAGACACCCAAAGGATAGGGTTGCGTCCTTGACCATTTTGGCTATTAGTCATTGATAGACCTATCCTCCATGAACTTAGCTAATTCTTTTTTGGATTAGCAGAAAAGCACTGAACACCTCACAACCCCTCACACCATATCCAGCATAGTGTCTCAGAACTTAGGAAATGTTATATCATCTTAGATCAGTGACCCTTCTCTTCTAGCATACCATCTTCCACAGTAGCAGAAAAACTGTCAGTCTGGCAGAACAGACAAAAAAAGCAGCCTTCAGCAAGTACTACAGCATTGAGGAAAGGGGGAAGGATGAAGCCCAGCCAGAATTACCCTTCCTCCTTCAGTGTCTCCAGACCCAGAACTCCGTAGGGGTGAGCCTCCCACCCTCTGGGGATGCTAGGGTCCATGCGACACCAACCTACCCTAAGCTGTGTGAGAAGGAGTAAGAACCAGGAATGAACCTCCTCCCGCACACACACACACCTTGCCCTCACCCAGAGAAACTCTCAAGCCAGCAGGAACAGACACAGAAGCAGCCTCAGCAAGGACCAAGGGACAGCGATGATGTCACCACACTGCTCTGCACAGTTTTCATTATGGACATTCTTTCCCCTGAGAATGCTTGTGACTGTCTGCTCTAAGCCCCTACTACTCATCCTTCACAGTCTCTTATTTATGCCTCATTCCACCTGCTCTTCATACCTTTCCCTCCACCCACTCTTCTCTTCTGCTTTGTCCACTTCACTCCCCTCTCCTTTCCTTTGTCTTTCCGTTTAGTTAATCCCCTCCCAAAGAGGCTCATCTAAACAATTAAAACCAAAATATTATGGAACTAACCTGGCATTTGCAAACCGTTACTTGTTCATTCTGCATGTATGTTATATACCTTTCCCCTATCTTTTATCTATTTAAGTTGTAAACTCTTCAAAGTAGTGACTGCTTATTACTCTGGGTTATGTACAGTGGGGTCCTGACTTCAATTGGTTTCTAGGCACTACTGTTATAAACATAAGTACTGCTGACAATAGCCAGTACCAGAGACAGGTGCAAAAAACTTTGCAGTAGGCAGCTATAAAATAGACTGTCCATAGAGGAAGTTTCTTCCTAATTATCATCAGTTAGAAAGAATCAATCATCAGTGCTGGCTTATGAACTGAAACAGACTTTTAAAAGATAAAACAGTGACATTAACAAGACTAGTCAGAATTACTGCTGTTATTCAGAAGCCAGTGGGCAACAGTGAATTCATAGGAACATAAAACCTCAGAATGGATCAGACCCAAGGTCTATCTTGTCTAGTATTCTGGCTCAGACAGTGACCAGCATCAGATGCTTCAGAAAAAGGTACAAGAATCTCACAGGAGGGAGATGTGGGATATTCTGTCCACCTACATTAGGTCTCATCTTGATATCTAATAGTTCGAGGAGAGTGACTTAAACTCTGAAGCATGAGATTTAACTCAAGTATCAATGTTAATTTCATGCTACTGCTGTTGCTTGAGAAAGCCAAAATGCAGCAATGCACTAGAGTTAGTCATGAAGAGATGGACCCAAAAACCATAAGATCAGTAAAAGAGAGGCTGGAAAAGTAGTAATCAATTAGCAGAAATTTCTCTCTTTCTATACTGATCACCTATTACTTACCTATTAGCTGTTACACTACTTACAAGTAAAATAAAAATAATAACAGTAGCCATTACACTGTACTCTACTTCTCCATCTTATTTGTAATCTACTTCTGTTAACTAACAGCAAATGTGAACAAAAAGCCCCAAACCACCTTACAGACAACCTCTCAGAGGATTTTGAGGCACTTTGTGGAGCCTTAAGGTATCAGAGGTCACACTAAGACTTTCATTACAAACACTATCAAAACTAAATTACTTTAGGTGACACAAAGACCCATAACAAAATAAAGAACAAACACAATCTAGATCATTCTGAACAGAAGTCCGACCTTTCAAAACACTCTCGCCTAGTAAAACTGCATCAGACCAACAAAGCCAGGGCAAAACAACAGCAACAAAAATGTAAGGATGGATAGGAGTGGATGACTTCTAGTATGGCTAGTAAGTTATAAAAAGGCTGCTATGAAAAAATGCAAAATGTAATAAAGAATGCACCATGATGCAAAGGGAGGCTTCAACCTACATCAGGACAGCGTTGATTTATTTAAATCACCAAGTGGAAAGCTTCTATTTAAATCATCAATTTTAATCAACTTTTCCATTTGTAGTTCAGTTATTTTCTAAAGAAGATGCAATCTCATTGGTTGATATAATCATTAAAAAATGTTGATTTACAACTAAATAGAGCCTTTTCACACTAGAGTTAGTATATCTTTTTGCTATCTAGGAGGGTACACACCACAACTACACACATTTATTTAAGCAATTGTAGAGCTTAACATTTTCAGATTATTAATTGTAGTTTAGTATGTTAGAAAATGGTGAACAACATATTGATTTTTTACTAGATAATTAATTTTTGCTCATTATTTGTATCACAGATTATCAAGGTTGGAAGGAACCTTAAGAGATCATCTAGTCCAACCCCCTGCTCAAAGCAGGACCAATCCCCAAATGGCCCCCTCAAACACTGAACTCACAACCCTGGGTTTAGCAGGCCAATGCTCAAACCACTGAGCTATTATTTGTGTCAAGGTGCATTAGGATGGTAACTGGAATTTAATTAAACACACAAAACAACATATAACATTTATTATTAAACAAACCAAAATGTTTTGGATACATAAACTTCCTTCCTGTTTTGATAAGTGATTAACTGTATTTAAAAATGTTTTTAAATAAATAAATAATATATAGAGGTGAGAAATAACAGACCTCGACTCTACTGTCCCTCTGCAAATTTGTGTACACAGAGTCAATCCCTTACCTCTCAAGTGAAAAGTTTCTAAAAGTTCAATGAATAGAAGATTGTTGGGGGCAGAATAGATCTGTACAAGGAGAAGAAGTCTGGAGATAAATGTGAGACGCGAGGGACATATGCTTCTTTGTTAAAATATTATGTTTGCTGTTGAAGAAAAAAATCCAGAATACTTAACGTTGTTGTTTTAGTCAAATAAAACAAATTAAATGTCTGTCTGGTGATGTTCTCCTCCTAATACAGCCTGGCAAGAAAATCCACTAAATATTAATGATGAACTTGTTGAATTGGAGATAGTTCACCTCCCAATGACTTCATAAATATCTGCTTCAATTATCTTTAGTAAATGAAATAACCAGTCATTCATTTTCTGATATAGCTGTAAAACTCATCTGAAAAGTTTTCAAAATAGATCACTATTTAAAAATGTATAGCGTGTACATTCTAAAAATGAAACCTACATCTATCTCTGAGTTGTGAAGAATATGTATTAAGGTTATAACAATCAACAAGAATGCACTGTTACGTAGAAACCCATGATTAATTCTAGTCTTCCTGACTAGTGATTTAAATCATGATTTAAATCAAATCCACCCTGCTCGCTGTGCTCCTGCCCCTGGCCCCTTCATTCCCCAGGGGGGCCCACAAATATGTTTGGCATCCGGCACACAAAAAGTTAATCTGACCCTGCAAGAGAGAGATTTAAAATTGTCTTTTTAAAAACTTTTACACGGTCGGCATTGGGCATTGCGGAAAACAGGTAGAAAAGTTTAGGGATTTACACTTTTTCTTGGATATGTTTCAACCATAAAACACATTTTATAGGACTGTACAGTCATACACGTGGATTTGAAAGACACAATTGGAAACAAGGCCATCATTCTGTACATGGTCTTTATGACTAGCTCAGTGGTATGTAAAACTAACAATACTTCTGATCTGAAGATCATTAAATGAAGAAAGACAACCTGGATGTATATTAGATTAAAACTGACCAAAAAAAATAGCCATTAGACTTTGTAAGGACAATACATCCCCAAGAGAGGAACAGATTGCATCATTTGAAAGACAGACTGAAAGAACACAGGACAGAATTTAAAAACATATGGAAGCCATATGTGGATTATATTAAGGATTTTGGAATTAAAGTATAAAACAGAGTCTTACCATTGTATTGGTTCGATGAATTGCTACATGGCCAAAATTCATCTCTAAACAAGCATGCTTTCTTCAAATCATGTGGATTTTGTTTTGCCTGTCTGGTAAAATTTGGGAGGTGTTTTGGGCAGGGCCGACGCTTCCATTTAGGCGGCCTAGGCAATTGCCTAGGACGCCAGGATTATTGGTGGGCGGCATTTTGCCGGAGGGGGCGGCAGGCGGCTCCGGTGGAGCTGCCGCAGTCGTGCCTACGGAGGGTCCGCTGGTTCGCGGCTCCGGTGGAGCTGCCGCAGTCATGCTTGCGGATGGTCGGCTGCTCCCGCGGCTCCAGTGGGCCTCCTGCAGGCACCACTGCAGCAGCCGCGGACCAGCGGACCAGCGGACCCTCCGCAGGTACGACTGCAGCAGCTCCACCAGAGCCGCGGGACAAGGGTGCGGGATGGCGAAATTGCCGTGTGCCTAGGGCACTAAAACCCGTAGCGCGGGTCCTGGTTTTGGGGATTCAGTATGATTACATTAACTAATGAGTGGGTAGTTAATATGTCTGCAAGGAGGGATAATACAAATATTGATATAGTCTTAGTCAAATGTTTTCAAGTTATTACAGCTCTCTTCACCTCTTCCTTATGCCAGCCACAGATGCTAACAAGATACATTACCACTACTAACATAAATTACAAGTAAACTTTGTAGTTTAATATACGTGCCACCAAATGTGAGGTGGTCTGTGATGCTTCTGTATTAAAAATGCTGAACAAAAATAAATAATGTTTGTTCTTGTCCATCACAAAAGAATTTTAATAAAATGTAATCATCATCTGAATCCAAAGACTATCCCCTTTAATGACTGGGCTTCTACCCATTGTTTTTGTTCATTAAAATAGGTTAAATTTTCATTGTACTACAAAATATATAGAATAAGACAATATCTGGCATACTTCATTATTCATCTCTGGCCAAAATTTTCCAGGAGCTAAAGATAACCACTTTAATTAAAAGTGTCCTGATTTTTATAAGTGATCCGCATTTACAGTTCTCACTGAAGCCATTGAGAGTTGCAGATGATTAGCAACTTTAATGATCATGACACACTAATTTAGGTGCTTAAATATGGATTTGGGTAACTAACTTTAGGCACCCAAATTTGAAAATGTATCTCTCTTTAGTAAAAGCACATCTATTATCCCACAATTTCAAAAAAAAAATCTTTTCAGATGGATATAGGCATTAAATATACTTATTTTGTTTTGGGTAATACTGTGAGGGCATATAGTGCTGTTCAGTAAAAACCCTATGCAAAACAAGTAAGTTCTCTTCCCCAAAAGATATAAGGGCCCAAGTTGTGCAGCACAGGAAATGCAAAACACCAAACCACAGAAACAAGTGGACATTACTACTGAAATGATTCACAAAACGTGGGATTTTAAGGAGCTTTTTGAAGGAGGAGAGTGAAGGAGCTTTACGTACGTTAACTGGGAGGCTGTTCCTGAGTAGGAGGCAGCATGAAAAAAGACACAAAGTTGGGAGTGAGCAAAAGAGACAAAAGGGGAAGTTAGGAGTGATGCTTGGGAGAAGTGGAAGGAACAAGGGGTTTGTAGAGCAGATGAGGCCAAAGGTTTAGGCAAGAACCAAGTTATGGAGAACCTTGAATGTAACTAATTTTATGCAGAGGAAGAGGGAGAGTTCTTGTAAAGATTAAAAAGTGGAGAGACATGATCAGGTGCATGTGAAAGGAAAATTATTTGAGCAGCACATGTTGCACAGAAAAGAGAGTGAGAAGAAAGTGAGAGGCCAGAAACAACTAGGGTAACAAACATTACATCTCAAATAATATATATCAATTAA
The DNA here is from genome assembly GCF_003597395.2 of Chelonoidis abingdonii. NCBI lineage: Eukaryota > Metazoa > Chordata > Testudines > Testudinidae > Chelonoidis > Chelonoidis abingdonii. The sequence continues at coordinate 88,239,114 of NC_133771.1, forward strand.
CTAAACTGGGACTTATGGCTAACTAACAGCCAGACCTGTAAGGAGTGGTGATAACATTAAAACATAGTGATTTCTCATCTATTAGCCATGTGGTGTTGTTTTTTTTTTTTTTTACACAATATGAATACCACATGCACAAAAAAATTAGAATAGCAACAATTGGTGAAAAGGGTTCTTGAACATGCCACTCAGTGAAGCAGTAAAATGGTTCTTGTGGTTACTCTAAAAAGCAAGTAAATTCAAGTGATGGACAGAATTATTTAAATTCTATGCATGTAAAATTATAATATGTAGAATGGGAATATAACAGTTAGCAGCTGTGTAGAGTACACACATTTTTTGCGTCACTTGACTTTGATGAAAAACCTTCTAAAGTGACTCAGTGCAAAACTATCACCATGTCAGAGCAAGTTGATTCAACTAGATTATATGTAGGAGGATTAAATCTCATGATTTGATTCACTTTGATTTAAGTTTTCTTTTACTTTGTGCATAGTCCGTGTTTACTTTCCTCAGTAGTAAACTTCTGATAGTGTCTTGTATAAATAGCTCTCATTATCTAACATACTTGTAATTACAAGCAATTCAACAATCTGCCACTGACATTAAACATGTTATTAGTAATACTAACTTTCATATTAGTGATGCCTTTGTAATAACATTGAGACTGACACTGGCAAGGACAGAAGTAGCAAGGACGTTTTCAAAGGAACTTATTCACCACAACTTATTCTTAGGGTGTTTTGTTCTCTTCTGGGCCTGAACCAAGCCCCCAGATCTAAGCAACCCATATATTTTGGATGGGGAAACGAAGCTTGAGAATCTGTACACAAACCCAACACACAGTGTTGTAGCAAATCTCAGTTTATATCAGATCAAACCAAATATCATGAGACTTTTGGTGGAAAAATTTCCTGCCATTGGCTGCTATTACTACGAGGAAATGAGCTAGAGATACAAGTTTTCATTTTAAAAAGTCTCCAGAAATCATTTCATATCCTACTCTAAACTCAATAGAACAGGCCTCACTCATAGCAACATAACGAAGTCAGACGTTAATAAACTTTGAAATTAGCATATAAAACAACTGGATTTTGCTTTCCGCACTAGATATTGATGAAGGAGGCCAGTAAACTAATCTCTGTCTCTCACTTAATTTTTGTAACAAAAGTAGATAAAAGCAAGCATGGAAAGCTTCTATTTTAGAGTGACAATTCGGGAACACCATAACCTATTCCCTTCAAATATGGTAGGCATATTCAATTTTGCCTTAAAATCTAATCTCCATTTTTGAAGCTGATATGGCATTTTTCATGTATATTAGAGGAAAGGCCAAAATTGGGCTTATAACAGATCCTCAGTTACAACCTTAACTATATTACACACAGACACATCTCAGTGTCACGTATGAATGCTGTATAAATATTTCAAAAATACCGGAAAATTGCACTTACCCACAAATCATGTTCGGCATAATCAAACAGCAGCCAAACCTTTCTATCACTGTGAGAAAGGAAAACCTTCTGTAATGCAATCACATTGGGGTGCTTCAATTCTCGTAAAAGCTGTAAGTAAAGACACAAAAAAGTCAGTATTTCTACAGCTACAAAAAACACTATTTACATGATTCCAGTTTGCAATGCAAAGTATATAATGACAAAGGCAACTGTGTTACCAGAATTGGAGACATGGATAACTAGGGTAGGTCATAGACATGCAAGGTACTTGCAACAAAATAAGTTTGGTCCCATAGACAATATACATAAAGCAATTCAGTACATTATTACTATTAACTTCAGAAAGGGCTAGATTGTGCCCAGCTAGGACATGGATGCAGAGTGAGGTCCAGTAAGAAGAGCATAAAGAGCTGTCCCACCACCAATGGCCTGCTGACGGGTCAAACAGAATTGTAATTTAGGGGTGACTACATTTCTATTTCTATGGGGAGAAACACACACACACCCTGGCTAGCCTCATAAAGGTGTACAGCAGTGAACAACCTGCATACGTCAAGCATCTCAAGAAGACATACTGGCACACTGCCTCCTGGTGTTCCCCCAAGGGTAAGCAGATGTCCCAATAAAATCAGGACTGTCCCAATATTTAACCCTTTGTCCTGCATCCCGAACAATGTACGATTGGGACACCATTTGTCCCAATATTCAGGTAAGGAGGCGAGCACGAAGGAGGTGCCGACTCTGTGGGTGCTCCAGAGTTGGAGTACCCACAGGGAAAAATTGCAGGGAAGCTCCCTCCTCTTCACCTCCTTCTCCCTCCCTCCCCCCAATGTGTCGCATCCCAGCTCCCCCCTAACAGCTGTTTGGCAACTTAGCACTTTCCAGGAGGGAGGGGGAGGAGCAGGGATGCGGCACGCTCAGGGGAGGAGATGGAGAAGAGGCAGTGCAGGGGCGGGGACTTGGGGGAAGGGGTGGAATGGGGGCGGATGTTTGGGTGGGAAGAGGCAGGGGGTGGGCGAGTACCCACCTGACAGAGGGGAAGTCAGTGCTGGAGGGGTGAGTGGTGGGCGGAAAGGGCGAAGAGGCGAGCCAGTGGCAGACAGGTGGGGTGAGGAGGCGAGCGGTGGGTGGGGGACTGAGGACGGACGCAGAAAGCCAGCAAGGGGCTGGGGGATGAGGAAGGGCACAGTTGGGCGGGGAGGCGGGATGTGAGGCAGACTGGGGGTGGAGCCTTGGATGAGCGGGGGTTGACTGTGGGCGGGTCTGACAGCACCCCAATGTGTCCCAATAATTTAGTGTTGTCATCTGTTCACCCTAGTTCCCTCTGGGGTGGTGTGACTGTGCTTAAATGGCATAATTGAGCCTGAAGGATGTATATCATGCTGTGTGTTTAAGGCAGCAGTTTTTCACCACTGGCACATGGCTGTTATTAGTAAACATTTCTATTACTACACACACACAAAAACCCTATGTTAAAAGGACATTAAGGTTGCAAAGTCAAACACTCAAAAATTAAGAATCATCAGATACACAGACAATCTTAATTCTATGTGGACCAGCACTAGAGGGACATGAAACACACACTTTGCCACTGCATTTTACAGGTATTTGCTGACAGCAGGGGAATGGTAAAACTCAGGAATCTCGGGTTCCATTCCAGCCTCTGGACAGGAGTATGCTCTAGGGGGTACAGAGTCTTCTACTCATTCCCCACAAACTTGACTCCTTCTGCCACATCCACTCCAAACTGTCCATGTCCCCATCCTGACGCTTTCTCACTACTGGCTCCTTGCCCCCGTCTCCTCACTTAACCAGTCCCAGGCTCCACTCCTCAGGCTTCCCATCCCAGTCCCAGGGCTCAGACAGCCCTAGTTTCTCCCTCTGGACCCTCTGTCCCAGTCTTCCTCCTAGTCCGCACTCCTGGTCTGTGTTCCTTGCTCAGAGAATCCCAGGTACCCCCACTCATACCCAACTCTGCCCCGCATCTCCTTGCCCAGCCACTTCCATTCCCCTACTCCATACTCCTTGTTCCATCCGTCTGTGTCCTCCGCATCCCGAATCCATTGCCTTCCTCCTTTCCCCCTCACAAGCCCGGAGTCCCACTCTCCTGGAATAGGATTCTTACCCAATCAGTCCCCTCACCACCACTACCACAACCTGGCTCCATGTCCAGTCAGTCTTAGTTCTCCCCTCAGATCCTTGTCCAATCTCAGTTCCTCCCCATCCTCATAGCCTGGCTATTCATCAGATCCCATGTCTCTTTCCCTCACCCCATTCCCCCACCCCACTGGTTCCCAGTCTGTCTCCTTGCTCAACTAATTCCACCCTCCATCCCACCCCCCGTTTCCATCTCCCACTAAGACTCCTTGTCCTAATCTGCTTCTCTCCATCCTTGGATTTGGCTCTTGTCGCCTCTGTATTTGAATCCAGCAGCTTCCTCCTCTATGCTGCCTGGGCCCAAGTGGGGCATCAGTGACTGCACAGGAGAGATGATCTCGCTGCTGTCAGTTTCTGTTCCCGGCCCCAGCCTGGTTCACAGCAGCAATTGCATAGAAAGTGCTGCTCAGAACTCTGTAGCCCCTGGATGAAGCAGGTTCAGTGCGGATGGAATCTCCTGAGTTTTTTACTTTAAAGCTCTAACAAGACCCTACTGAACACATGCAAACTGGGATTTTTCCAAGGCTTATAACTTGGCCAAAGTTGGGCAGATCTTCACAGGGATGACAAAAGTCACAATCCTGAGAATAAGGCCAATCCATGTTAAATTTCAAGTCTCTGCTCCAAAGCATGGCTATGCTTGACGTTTTCAAAGACAACACCACTAGGATTTTTAATATGCGCAAAACAACATATTTTTCCGTAGTCTCATTCTTGGAAAGACTGAACTCTTTTGATGGAAATTCCCTTCCCCCTCCTCTCCCCCCCCCCCAAAAAAATCAATCTGAGGCAGAGAGCCAGCATAAAAAATTTCACCCAAACTGTTAAAGAATGGCAAAGTTATAAGCAACTGAAAACACGGTCTTATAATGAAAAACAACGAGGAGTCCTAGTGGCTCCTTAGAGATTAACAAATTTATCTGGACAAACTTTCATGGGATATAACCAACTTCATCAGATCCATGGAGTGGAAAATACAGTAAGCAGGTATAAATATACAGCACATGAAAAGATGGGAGTTGCCTTACAAATTTATCTGGACAAACTTTCATGGGATATAACCAACTTCATCAGATCCATGGAGTGGAAAATACAGTAAGCAGGTATAAATATACAGCACATGAAAAGATGGGAGTTGCCTTATCAAGATGGGGAAGGGTCAGTGCTAACTGAGGCCAGTTCAATAGGGCAGATGTGACCATCCCAACAGTTGAACAAGATGGGGTGAATATCAAACAGAAGGGAAAATTATTTTGTAACGACCCAGCCACTCCCAGTCTTATTCAGGACCTAATTTTTGATGGGGTCAATTGCAAATTAATTCCAGTTCTGCAGTTTTCCCTTCCTGAAGTCCTGTTTTTGAAGTCTTTTTTGTTGAAGAATGGTACTTAAGTCTGTTTACTGAGTTCGCAGGTAGACTGATGCTCTCCTACTGATGTTAACGTTACTATTCTTGATGTCTGATTGTGTCCATTGAGTCTTTTGTGTAGACCTGTCGGTTTGGTCCAATGTACATTCAGAGGGGCACTGCGGCCACATGAAGGCAGATATCACAATGTGGTAGATGTGCAAGTGAACAAAGCTCTGATGGGTGCGCTGGGTTAGGTCCTAATCGATGGCAATCCCTGAATAGATATGCGGACAGAGGTGGCAAGGGTTTGTTGCAAGGGGTTGGTTCTGGGGGATGTTTTGGTTGTGTGGTGTGTATTACTGGTGGTATTGCTTCAGGTGGGGGGGGGGGGGGCGTCGTAACGCGAGGACTGGCCTGTCTCCCAAGGTCTGTGAGAGTGAGGGATTGTCCTTCAGCATAGGTTGTAGATCCCTGATGATGCGCTGGAGAGGTTTTAGTTGGGGGCTGTAGGTGATAGCTAGTGGCATTTCATTACTTTTTTTGTCAGGCCTGTCCTCTAGTAGATGACTTCTGCATACCCCTCTGGCTCTGTCAATCTGTTTCTTCACTTCCCCAGGTGGGGATTGTAGTTTTAAGAATGCCTGATAGAAATCCTGTAGGTGTTTGTCTCTGTCTGAGGGATTGGAGCCAATGTGGTTGTATCTTAGGGTTTGGCTGTAGACAATGGATCATGTGAAGGAGGCATGTAGGTAAGTATAGCGGTCAGTAGGTTTCCAGTATAGGGTGGTGTTTATGTTACCATCGCTTATTTGTACAGTAGTGTCCAGGAAGTGGATCTCTTGTAATGGTAAGTGTTCTTAAAATGATAAGTGTTGGGCAACCTGAATAATAACCAGTGCAACCAGCCCAGCCTATACTGATAGCACCCAAACGCAGCAATTGAGATTTGAGCTCCATTGTGTTGGGTGCTATACAAACACAGATAAGATACAAGCCCTGTCACAGAATGTTTACAAGCTAAACTATACAAAACAGGGTAGGGGACAGGGTTGCAGCGTACAAACAAATGAATCTGGTGAAGAATTGGAACAGTTTTGTTAGTTACATGGTTTGTGGTTTCCTTTAAATTAGAAGTAAAGGGAGAGCAAAGAGTGGCAGGAACGGGGAAGTTAATAAGAGTGAGCAAGTAGAAAAAGGTCTGCAGACTGTAAGCCTTTAAGGGCCAGTAGAGTCTTATCCATGTTTGTAGTGGGACCTTTGGGTGCTACCATAATATAAATATTTAATAGTACATAATAAAAAAGAAAGATAGTCACTGTATTAATATTGCTACATCAGGCTTTTACAAGTTATGGTCAAATGTCAATCCACACCTAAATGATAAAAGCCTACAGGCAGGGCATCAGTACACTGACATTACGTACCTTCTGTTCTACTTGTTCCAAATCCCTGTTTTGTGACTGAGAGGGAAGCCCCTACTCAGTAGGGTAACAGTCAGGGTCCGAGTTATGCTTAAGAGGACCCATAACTAAATTGTCTGTTTGAGGATCGACAACTAAATGGTAGGCTGAGGGCACGTGGTTGTACACCCACGGTTTAATTCTGGTAAATAAGTTCAGCCTTCAAAAAGACTGGGAACCAGTGCTTTCGAAGTACCAGTATGGGTAAGGTATCAGTTCTCAAATGAACTGTGTAAACGAATTTGAGAAGAAGATTGGTAATTTCTATTTATCGGTAAGTCAACATGACCTTCACGGGCACTGCTGCTCCTGGAGTTCAGGCCAGTTCCTGTTTCTCTCCTCTTATGGAAGGAGTGAAAACTGAGTCTTGTGGGAACAGAAGCCCTCATGATTGATCCTGTCCCCAAAGTCTCTGACAACTACTGCTTGCTCATTCCTTACCAAGACAAGCATCAATGTCAGTAAAAAATATTTTTCATGCTATTTAATCGTTAAAAAAATAATCTCAAATACTAATCCAGCTTGTAATTGCATTTCAAAGAGAGCAGAAGAGGAGGAACCAGATGGCTAAGAAGATTGACAGAATGCTACAGCATGTTTTCCTATAAGCCACCGCTTCATTTCCAGGCTAGGTCTGTGGAGATCACAGTCATTACTAGTCTCAGCAGAGAGTTTGAATAGATAAATACTGAGATACACTTTCAGGGCAGAGTGGGGGAAGACTTTCTGATATACTGCTAGAGTTTTCAACTCTTTTTTTGTAGTGAAGACTTTATCTTAACAGAGACATTGTCTTGTGGACTACCTTGAGCACTCTTATTTAGCTTAAGCCCCCGCAGGATTTACAACCTCCTTGAGTTGTTAGCAGTCTAGGGCCCATGATACATAGCTGAGCAGTTTTGAATCCATCTGAAAAAAGAGCAGTGCTAACTGGGTCACTAAAACACAAATTCTATGCCATAGATCTGATGCCAATTTGCCATTATACAAAGATACAGCTGAGATATAGGAAAAAATAAACACCACATGATTTACATTAACTAAAGAGTACAATATTTAAAATGTGTGTGCATTCTGGAATTATAAAAACAAATATATTACTGCCATTAAAACTAAAGAAATCTTATAGCAGTGGGCACATACCAGCACAACTTGACTAGTAAGTGAAACGTGCAAAAACAATGGAGTATCAAGAAGTTAGAGAGAAATTCTTTCACACTACAGAAGCAATTATTTTTTTTAGGCAAGAGACACAGATACATACCAACTGATATTCTAAACATTTTAATTAATATTTTAAATATTTTTTCATTTATATTATAGCATTTAAAACAAGAAGGCATGAAAAGCCCCCATATCCAAAGCTTCAAGACTAAACCTGATAAGAACTAGACTATGATTAGACTAACCTCTTACAAGGATTTCATAAAACTCAGGAAAATTACTGGTTTGGTTTTGTGTAAAGTATGTTTTTAATTTACTGCATAAAACTGATAGATCTGATCCTAAAATTGAAGAAGTACTGCATTTAAATGGAATATCAAGAATTCTCCCTGAAAAAAGTGGCTGTGTTTTTCAGTTACTGTATAAGCCTCTGGGTAAATCTGTGTAGTCACAATCACAGAAGCCAAGACGGTCCCACCAAATTACCTAAATTTGTTTGTGCATGTTACAAAAGTACACACTGTATGCATGCTTTTTTAAATGATCATGTTCTGAAAACCAAATTAAATACATTAACATTCCAAAAGAATGTTGAGAGGCTGCCAAGTGAAATTAACTAGGAAGATTTCTAAGTAATTAAATTGTAAACACACAAACTAAATACAAGATCCTTACAGTAGAATCTCAAAGTCATGTACGCCTCGGGAGTGGAGGTTGTTCATAACTCTGAATGTTGGTAACTGAACAAAACATTATGATTGTTCTTTCAAAAGTTCACAACTGAACATTGAGTTATTATAGCTTTGAAACTTTACTACGCAGAAGAAAAACACTGCTTTTCCTTTTCTTTTCTTTTTTTTAGTAGTTTACGTTTAACACAGTTTGTTGGCATCCTTTCATCTGTGAGAGATGGTGGGAATTGTGGCCTATGATGTAGATGGTTTGCAATGTCTCATGTGACTGAATAGTCCAATATGAGATTTGCATGATCTCTGGCAGTTATCGCAAATGCATGTATCTTGGTTGGGAGCTGCTTGCTTCCTATGGGCTCTTTTCTCTTCAAGCTATAGTATCCGGCTTCTGTCATGGACTTTGATACTCTGATGGAGAAGATAACATCACTTGTTACAGTCACTTGCCAAGTCACTTTCCCATTGGTCAAGATCAATTCCAAATTCCTTCATATCTCGCTTACATATGTCTTAAAGTGAATCTTGGGTCATCCTGTTGTTCTTGTTCCCTCTGATAGCTCCCCATATAGCATGTCCTTGGGTGTGCGTCCATCTTCCAACCTTCTCAGATAGCCCAGCCAGCACAGTCATCTTTGCTTGAGCAGGGCTGTCACACTTGGTAAATTTGCCCTTTGAAGGTTCTTGACTTTATCTTGCCATTTTGGTGTTCAGTATGCATCATACACAACGTAGGTGGAAACTGTTTAACCTTTTCTCCTGATGAGCATAAGTTGTCCATGTTTCCCCACCATACATGACAGTGCTGAGGACACAAGCATTTTGGTAAATTAGCATTTTGGTCTTGATCAGCGGTGGGCAACCTGAGGCCTATCAAGGTAATCCGATTGCGGGCTGCGAGACATTTTGATGACATTGACCGTCCACAGATATGCCCCTCCGCAGCTCCCAGTGGCCGTGGTTCACTGTTCCCGGCCAGTGGGAGCTGCAGGAAGCAGCAGCCAGCACGACAGGTTGAAGAGTTTCCCAGCTGATCTTGTATGGAAATACACTCCATCGTTCATGTCCTTAAATGCACAGTTCAAGAGTATTAAAGAGAAGATTCCAAAGAGTGTAGAGGCAAGAACACATCCTTGCTTCACTCCACTTTTCATCTCAAAGCTGTCCAAAGTGGACCGGTCAAACTGGACAGTTGTTCTCATGTCATTGTGGAATGAACATATAAGACTTAACAGGGTTAGTGGGCATCCTATCTTTTCTAGTATTGCAAACAGATCTGCTCTGCTGACTGTGTCAAATGCTTTGGGTAGGTCCAAAAAAGCGATATACAATGGTCAGTTTTGCTCTCTACACTTTTCTTGGAGTTGACGCAGAGAAAATACCATGTCTGCAGTTGATCTTCCAGCCCTGAATCCACACTGCAATTCACTGTAGACACGATTCGCCAGCTGTTGTGGGTGCACTAAGATGAATTTTGCAAAAGATTTTCCTGATCTGCTTAGTAGCAAGATACCCCTGTAGTTATACGAAGCGATGTTTGCATCACACATCTCTTGTGGTACCTCACCCTCTTTCCTGCACTTAAGTAGCAACTGATGAAGATATGAGGCTGGAGCACTCATGGGAAAAAAATGGTGGGGCCCCCTTATCAGAACCTTCCCCTCCTCCCCCACGCCTCCTGCCTGCCGCAGATCAGCTGTTTCGCGGCATTAGAAGTTGCTGGAAGGCACAGGGGTGGAGCAAGGTCACAGTGCGCTCAAGGGAGGGGGCAGATCTGGGCAGGAAGAAGTGGGGCGGGAAGAGGCATGGCGGGGGAAAAGCAGGGCAGAGGTAGGGCATTGGGGGAAGGAGTGGAGTGGGGGCGGGGCTTGGGCAGAGCACCTCTGGCAGATTAGGAACTCGGCACATATGCTAATAGGCTGTCTTGAGGATTTCCGCTACAATGCCATCTTTTGCCACTTGATAGGAAATCAATGGCTTTTCTTAGCTCTTCTACAGTGGGCTCCACATATAGCTCTGGCATGACCTATAGAGTTGGTATTTGATCCAGTGATTCGCTAGTGATGTTTCTTTCTTCATGTATAGCTCTGAATAGTGTTCGACACAAAAAGACAACTGTTTGCTTTTACCTGTAATAATTTCACCACTGAGCGATTTGAGGGGGGCAACCTTGTTGACAGTGGGACTGAGAGCTTTCTTCAGGCCATTACACATGACTGAGGTTTCCTGTGTCTGAGGCTATCTGGATCTCTCCACAGAGCTTGATCCAGTAATGACTGCACAGTGTCTGCTTGCTTGCCTGATCCTATACTTCGGTTCCAAATGAGGTATGTGGTTAACTGATGTAACTCTATTGTTTGTAACTCTGAAGTTCTACTGTATTTACACTTGCTAGCTGGATAAATGTATTTGATTAAAATAGCAGCTTTGTCTCAAGCAGCTACAGTAGCCTTTGAATACAGAACACTGTAACTGCTGTTCTTTAAAAATATATCAGATAGATATTAGTTTATGTCATACAACATTCTTTTAAGATCAAGGTGATAAAAGCTATTGTCCAGAGACTAGCAAAGTTACACATACTGTAATACACATCATCATTCTGTCTAAGCAGAAATATTTTTCTTCATTAGAGCTCTGCACGGGCACAGGAGTCTGCACACATGAATCCAGGTGCAGAATCAGGATCTAAAGTTGCAGTATGTTCAAAATTCAATATTGAATATTTATATATTTGATTCCCGGAGATAAATCTATCCTCTGGTCATTCAAATCAGACACCAAAATTCTCCAAATTTTTTTAATTAGGTTACTGGCTGAGGCTGCTTGGAGCAGGGTCCATCAAGCTCTCTCGGTTCTATAACACACCAGGTGTATGTCAGGTATTCGTATATTTTTATGTTCATGAAATTCAATTACTATAAAATATTATCTGATCTGTGCTCTAACATGAACAAAGATGCTTGTTAAAGAGCAGACTATATTTTAGTAATATCCTTATCTGCTCCTTTTAAGGTAATGGTTTCTTAGACTTCTAAATGGAATGAAGTCAGCTATCATTTACAGCCACATTTGAAAGTGCTGTTGCAACACCAGCAGCCCACATAACATGTATAAACATTAGATCTTTTTCCATAAATATTTAAACAACAATTATAGTGAACCATACAATCAAAACAGTAAAAGTTGTTTTGCTGCTGAACAACAAACCGCATACTATGCAACATCTGGTCCTTAAAAAGGAATTCTAAATATACCAAATTGCAGCATAAAGTAGTGGCACTTGTTACCCAGAACAGAAGATTTTTTAGTTAGGATTGCTGTCACCAACATCATGATTTCAGATAAGATTTAATGACAGTCATAAGCAGAAAGTGGACACTTCCCCTTCAGAGTTCATAATAAGCTATTTTGAAGGGACAGATCAACTACCTATCATTCAAGAGAGGTACTCTCTGACTCATTGCTTCTTACTCACAGCAATTAAAAACAAAAGATTACTTCATAGTTATAGCCAAGAGATACTGCTGTAGATCTGCTGAAATTATACCAAACTTTAAGTTGGTACTTGCCACAGTAGTTAAATACAAGTAGGTATCCACAGCTTTAATTTTATATAATGTTTCCAATGCTTCACTATGCAGTACTGAAGACTGTTGCAAGTAAGTTTCCATTCTAAATTTAATGGGAAACCAGTACAGGAAAGATTGTTAAAACTTCTTCCAGGAGGTCATGCTATTTAATGCGCCCAGAACCTGAGTTTAGGATACTCTACTAGGGAAACAGTTTACAAAATATATATATATATATTCACAATGATGTTGATGTACACTAAAGAAGTCTAGAACGAGATTTATATCATGGTGTACATACCTCGACTATATTTCAGATATTCTAATTATACCCTGTTTAGATTCCTGATTATTCTAATTATATTTGCTGGTATTCCATAATTGTCCAAAGACTATCTCTATAAATTCTGTCAAATGCCTTCCTGAAAGCTATAACATTAATCACAAGTGCTGCTTGCCACTCCACACTTGGTTGTATATGTCTGAGAACTACAACTGGTCTTTACGTTATCTTAGGGGTCTAAAACCTGCTTGTTACTCTCTAAGTTGAAAGTCTATTGTTTCTTGGTACGTTCCAGGATGACATTACTCTCAGTGCCTGGGAACATGTGTAATGTGATTCCTCTCCAGTTATTGCAGTTGGCAAGCTCGCTCTTCTTTGGCAATATTACTAAAAGATCTCTTCTACCAGGTTGGGTTCTTTCCTTCACAGCATATTCTATCCAAAAACATTTGCTTTAAGCATCTCTCCAGTAATATCACCCTCTCCAGCGGCAATCTCATTTTTGAGAATTTACTGATGGCTTTAACTTATTCCATTGTAATATCTCCCAAATCAATATCAAGTTCTAGTAGTAGCTTTTCATCACGTATTCCCAGTAGTTCATTTGGATCAGAGATGGTGACAACATCAGCCAGTGGTTTTCAGTGACAACTGGAGAAAGGCAAGGATGTATTATGTCCATTATGTCCTCACTATGGTTTGTACTGGTAATTGACTATGTCATGAGGAAAGTAACTGCAGAAGGCAACCAAGGAATTTTATGGACAAATGATAAAGCACAACTGGATGACTTCATTTTTGCTACTAACATTGTCCTGATTAGTTCAACACATCAGATGGAAAAGACGGTTACTCACCTTTGTAACTGTTGTTCTTCGAGATGTGTTGCTCATATCCATTCCAGTTAGGTGTGTGCGCGCCGCGTGCACGTTCGTCGGAAGATTTTTACCCTAGCAACACTCGGTGGGTCGGCAGGGCGCCCCTTGGAGTGGCGCCGCTATGGTGCCGGATATATACCCCTGTCGACCCAGCCGCCCTTCAGTTCCTTCTTGCCGCCCGTGTCGGTCGTTGGAACAGTGGAGCGCAGCTTAGCTGACCTCCGCTTCCCTAGCTACTCGTAGTTCTTGTGTATAACAGTTATAATCCTTATACGTTTTTTCTTAATAGTTAGTTTAATGATACTTAGCGGGGTTCGGGGAGTAGCCCCTTCCCTGCAACCGGTGCCTGAGCCCATGCCCGGCTCACCGGTTCTTAGTCCGTGCCTGCCGGCCTCCGGCCGTTGCTGACAGGAAATCCACAACGACTCCTGTTTACGGTGCCTCGGGGGATCGCAGATAAGTGCCCCATTTGCACGGCGTTTAAGCCGACAACAACATGGAGCGGCACTTTCATTTCCCCTCCACCTTCTGCACAAGCGCGGGCTACTCGGCGGACAGAAGCGCCTCCTCGGCACCGGACCCCGCTGGCACCGGCCGTTGCCGGCACCGAAGTCGACTCGGCACCACTCCATCTTTCTGAGGTTGAGGAAGCCCACGACTCCTCCTACTAGTGCCGACAGCTCCCCGGCACGCGCCGTGGTTGAGCTCCCTGCTCCTGCTGCTTCCGTGCCAACAGCACCGCAGCCAGAGAGCTCATCACAGTTGGATCGCCCGGCACTGACACCTGCAGAGACACTGAGGATGCCGGCACCCTTGATTCCGGTCCCGCGGGGCCGTCGAATCCAGTGCCTGGCCGCTCCCCGGCACGCGCCGTGGTTGAGCTTCCTGCTCCTGCTGCTTCCGTGCCATCTGCACCGCAGCCAGTGAGCTCGTCTAAGTCGGATCGCCCGGCACCGACTCCTGCCGCGGCACCGCCTACGTCGACACCGTCGATCCCGGTCCCACAAGGGCCGTCGAATCCGGTGCCTGGCCGCTCCCCGGCATGCGCTGTGGTTGAGCTTCCTGCTCCTGCTGCTTCCGTGCCATCTGCACCGCAGCCAGTGAGCTCGTCTAAGTCGGATCGCCCGGCACCGACTCCTGCCGCGGCACCGCCTACGTCGACACCGTCGATCCCGGTCCCACAAGGGCCGTCGAATCCGGTGCCTGGCCGCTCCCCGGCATGCGCTGTGGTTGAGCTTCCTGCTCCTGCTGCTTCCGTGCCATCTGCACCGCAGCCAGTGAGCTCGTCTAAGTCGGATCGCCCGGCACCGACTCCTGCCGCGGCACCGCGTACGTCGACACCGTCGATCCCGGTCCCACAAGGGCCGTCGAATCCGGTGCCTGGCCGCTCCCCGGCATGCGCTGTGGTTGAGCTTCCTGCTCCTGCTGCTTCCATGCCAACGGCACCGCAGCAAGAGAGCTCATCTACCTCGGATCGCCCGGCACCGACTCCTGCCGCGGCACCGACAACATCGGCACCGTTGATCCCGGTCCCACAAGGGCCATCGGACCCAATGCCTGACTGCTCCCCGGCACGCGCCATGGTTGAGCTTCCTGCTCCTGCTGCTTCCATGCCAACGGCACCGCAGCCAGAGAGCTCATCTACCTTGGATCGCCCGGCACCGACTCCTGCCGCGGCACCGACAACATCGGCACCGTTGATCCCGGTCCCACAAGGGCCATCGGACCCAATGCCTGACTGCTCCCCGGCACGCGCCATGGTTGAGCTTCCTGCTCCTGCTGCTTCCATGCCAACGGCACCGCAGCCAGAGGGCTCATCTCACTTGGATCGCCCGGCACCAATACCTACAGAGGCACCGGCGACGCTGGCACCGTTGATCCCGGTCCCAAAGGGCCGTCGAATCCAGTGCCTGACTGCTCCCCGGCGCGCGCCGTGGTCAAGCTCCCTGCCCCTACTGCTCCCGTGCAACCTGCACCACGGACAGGGAGCTTGTCTAAGCCGGATCGCCCGGCACCGACCTGCTGACACACTGGCGCGGTCAGCCCTGTCGATACCTATCCCATTCACTGACCCGATAATCTCGGCACCGTTCTGGCTCCCATCACCGCTACAGGCGCTATGACTGCTGTACTGCTCCCGTCCTCGAGGTCTCGGTCGACCTCCCGGCACCGCTGTAGTAGGAGGTCCGGATCTCGTTTCCAGGTACCGGTACGCCTTCCGGTACCGGTCCCAGGTGCCAAGTTGGGAAAGGTCTGGTAGAGTCAGAGACTCTGACCATGATTTTTCAGCACCTCCATGGCCTTCCGGTCATGCACCTGTCTTCCCACGTGGACATCTCTTATGCTCAAGACCGCGATTCTGGTGTGCCCACAACACCCTAAGGGCCATCAGGACCTCCCATGGAGGGTCGCGCTCAATGTGGAACTCCAGGTGCAGGAGGTCCCGGAGGAACGGAACCCGGTAGTGGCTGTTCTGTTGGCGGTTGCCCCACTAGAGGGGCCCTACCAGTTTATTCGGACCATCCAGGCTATTGCCAATACTCTCTGGAGGGTTCGACTGCTTGCTTGTCCGTCCTCTGCCCTGCTCACTGGTCATCCAGTTGGTTAAGAACAGTGAATGGGATGGCCAGCAGGCGCCAGCCCCGAAATTGTAGGGGGCTACGCGAGTGACCCTATTCACTCGCAAGGTGTACTCTGCAAGGGCCTTATAGCCCTGCGTGACAATCCATGAGCCCTGCTTAGTCCCTATATCCGTACCACCGGGATGGCGATGGATAAATTTATGGAGCTTCTCCATCAAGACTCCCGCCAAGAGCTCACTGCCCCCTTGAAGGAAAGGAAAACGGCGGCCAGAGCTTCCCTCCACGCCTTGTTACCATAAGGAGCATCTCATGACATCAGGTTTGAAACCTCTTTGAGGTGAAATCAACCCCAGACAGGAAAGCCTGAAGGACAACAGGGTCCTCATGCGATCTCTCTCGGCGTGCATACGCCAACATCCTACTGCAGGCCCTTCCGTCCCCAGCCACACCGCCACACTCTCTATGCCTCGCCACAGATAGGGCTTTGGCAGACGGCGCGGCTGACGTGGTCGCAGACGACCGTCAGGACCCCGAGAGGGCCAAAATCGAGGTCCCTCGCGATCGCTATGGGGACCAAAGATAATCTTCGAAGGTGCACCCAAGGGTGGCGTACCGGTTACGGGCCTGATCCCACTCCTACTTCCTCTTGGCGTGGTCCCAGTTAACTTCAGTCCGCTGTCTTCTACACATGGTGGAGCATGGGGGCCACCTCGACTTTGTTCCAACCCTGTCCCTCTTCAGAGGCTCCTCTCAGGCGCAATTCCTCTTACAAGAGGTGCAGACGCCGATGGATGGAGGGGGCAAAGGGGTTACTTCCCTTATTCCCTAACCCCAACCCGTACGACGGTCTCAGACCTGTCCTAGACCCACAAGAATTCAACCAGCTTATGATAAGGTTGAAGTTCCGCATGGTATCCCTGGGAACCATTATCCTGTCCTTGGATCCTGAAGTCTGGTATGCCGCCCTTGATATGAAGGACGCGTACTTTCACAATGCCATCTTCCCTCTGCATGGGAGATACCTCCACTTTCTAGCCAACCATCGGTACTTCCGGTTTACGGTATTGCTGTTTGGCCTTTCAGCAGCCCCACAGGCATTTCCCAAGTGTGTGGCCTCCCATCTCCACTGATGGCGCGTATGCGTTTCCGTATCTGGTCGATTGGCTCATCTGCGGGGGACTCCAAGACACAAGTCGTTCAGCATGTGGGCATCGTCAGGGACCTATTCACATGTCTAGGCCTGATGCTCACTATGGGGACATCCTCTCTGGTTCCCACGCATGGGGTAGACCTTCAAGGAGCTATCCTGGACTCCGAGCGAGCCGGATCCTGCTCACCACAGCCGCGGTTTCAGGCAATGGCACTGATCATCTGAAGTCTGCAAACTTCCACCCGGACAGGGGCCCTATGGTCACGGTAGTCACCATTCCCTCGAGCACCTTAGACTCTCTAGACCGGTGGCTAACCCCCTCCCTGATATGGGCAGGGATGCCGCTCCATCCGCATGACGACAGTCCGCCTGGCGTGCCAGGGATTCCAGCAGCAGCTGCGAGGCCGTGACGACTCAGTGTTACGGCCAGCACAACGGCCATGTGCTCCATGAAGAACCTGGGTGGAACATGGCCCTCCTCCCTTTGTCAGAAGGCCATCCATCTCTGGCACTTTTGCATAGCCCACTCGATAATTCTGGTAGCATCCTTTCTCCCAGGCGTTCGGAACGCCTTGACGCTTCAACTCGGCAGCCTTTCCTGTCTCTTGAGTGGTCGCCCTGCCCAGTGTGCTGCATTTTGTTGCTGGAAGTGGAGTTTTTCCCCACATATGGACCGGTTCGCTTACCGCATGAACAGGAAATGTCCGCGGTTCTGCTCCTACCAAGGTCTCTCCCCGGGACCGATCTCGGACGCTGTTCTCAGGCCATAGAAGGGCCAACACGCTCCCCCGGCTCTTTGGGTCCTACCCAAACTTCGCAGGGGCAGGATGCGCGTCATCATGGTCACTCCAGCGTGGTCCAGACAGCACTGATATGCCACGTTGCTCGGCCTGTCCATAGCCAACCCAATTACCCTGCCACTCCACCCACGCCTCATACCTCAGGACCACAGCAGACTTTGCCACCCGGACCTGCAGTCTCTTCACCTCACGGTGTGGCTGCTGCGTGACTAGCAGGGTAGCAGGAAGCCTTCCACCTGGTCAACATACCTTGCCTGGTGGAAGCGTTTCTTCTACAGGTGTGAAACGCTTAATCTTACTCCTGCTGAGGTCTCGATTCCCTCTATTTTGGACTACCCTCTGGCCTACAGCAGCAGGGCCTAGCGGTGTCATCGCTGAAGGTACACTTGGCAGCCATCTTTACCTTCCTCCTAGGCTGCGGTGATCGTTCTGTGTTCTCACTCTCTATGGTTTCGAGGTTCCTCAAGGGCTTGGAGCGCTTACACCCTTAGGTACACCGCCCAGCCCCAACCTGGGACCTCAACATGGTTTTTAACCTGACTTATGTCTTCCCCCATTCGAGCCGTTAGCATCCTGCTCGTTGCCATACCTGTCTTGGGAGACAGCTTTCCTCGTCGCCATTACATCAGCCAGACGAGTCTCCGAGCTCAGGGCTCTTACGGTGGTTCCACCATGCACTATTTTTCCCAAAGACGAGGTGCAGTTACGTCCTCACACGGCTTTCCTCCCTAGGTGGTGTCTGCCTTTCCTGCTTTCCACACTCAATGCGATGGGGACAACAGTTGCACTCTCTGGACGTCTGTACAGTGCTCGCAGTTATGTTGAATGGACAAAACCATTTCCTAAGACGCCCAACTCTTGGTCGCGGTAGCAGACCGGAGGAAAGGACTACCCGTTTTCCTCTCAGAGGATCTCATCTTGGGTGATAATGTGCACCCGCACTTGTTATGATTTGGCTCACTTCCCCAAGCCACATCACTATGCCTTCTACCAGGGCTCCGACTTGGTCTGCTGCCTGCTGACTCGTGTCCCTACCCACGCAATCTCTCGCGCGGCTCCGTGGTCCTTGGTCCATACCTTTGCTTCGCATTATGCTCTGGTTTAACAGTCAAGGGATGCTGCAGCCTCTGGCTCGGCGCTTTTGCATTTTGCAGTATCTCACTCCGACCCCACCGCCTACATAAGGCTTGGGAATCACCTAACTGGAATGGATATGAGCAAGCACTCGAAGAAGAAAAGACGGTTACTCACCTTTGTAACTGTTGTTCTTCGAGATGTGTTGCTCATATCCATTCCACACCCGCCCTCCTTCCCCACTGTCGGAGTAGCCGGCAAGAAGGAACTGAGGAGCGGTTGGGTCGGCAGGGGTATATATCAGGCACCATAGTGGCGCCACTCCAGGGGGCGACCTGCCGGCCCACCGAGTGTTGCTAGGGTAAAAGTTTCTCCGACGAACGTGCACGCGGCGCGCGCACACCTAACTGGAATGGATATGAGCAACACATCTCGAAGAACAACAGTTACAAAGGTGAGTAGCAGTCTTTTCCCCATAGTTCAATGCTTGTGAAACTTCTGCTCTGTTAAGAACATATAAAGCTGCCCCAAGTGGCTGCTAGTGAACATTGGGCCTTACGAACCTTGCAGCTGGGTGCTCCTTGGGGAGAGAGAGCACCTGTGAGCTCTGTCCACAGCTTCCCCCATGTCCAGGCTGTGCAGTCGCCTCTTTTGCCAGTGCTCCTTTTTCGGTGGCTCCAGGGCTCACTGGTGCACAGCTGCTGCTGCTGCTCTTTGGCTCCATGGTTGGTGTTCACACACTCCCGCCCTCCCTTTGTTCTGATTCCCGTTTCTGCTATTTTTGTGCTGCTTTCTCAGCATCTCTTCTTAGGGCTCTTTGCTCCTTTCCGAACATAGCCAGCTCCAGCTACGCAACGGTTTCACCAGCGTTCATTGTAAACGTCCTTTGTTCTATAGTTTTCATGCCCAAAATAGACATCGTAACCCTGTAACTTTTCTGTGACTGCTCCCAGCCTGAGCACTTGAGAATCACCTATATGGTTTTACCAGCGCTTAGAGTGTAAAACTTCAGCCCACACAACAAACTGGGTGCAAATCTTGTTTGACTACGAAACGATGACAGCTTGGGGTACAACTCAGACCAGTGAGAGGTTGTCTCACCGCTTGTCCTGTAACCCCGTAAACTGCTCTGCTGCTGTAGCTCCCGGCCAGCAGACAAGCCCACACAGCCTGGGCTCAGCAACCCTGACTCCAGCACACTCTGGTCTCCACCAGCCTTGGTGACTGTTCACCAAGTGACCCCACCTCACCCCAGTCCTGAATTTCCCCCAAACCATCTGCCCTGACATGTCCAGCCTCCCCGGGAACGTTTAGAGGAGTAATAAGCTTCGTTGGTCTGTTAATGAGACAAAAGCCCAGCAGCTTGTTGCTGTAACTGACCCTAACAAGCACATCAGGTCAAACACAGCAATGGGCTGGCGTAGACTCCAAGTAAACGTGTATTTAATCACAATGTCAGTGAGTTCCAGTGTAAGGGATAAAATCAGAAATGGCTACAAGCAAATAAAACACACTATAGTGACAGACTTACCACCACTCCAGCCTTAATTCAAGGTTAGATTTTTACCACACATCCTTCCAGCAAGAGGCTGCCCGCCCCAGGGCAGGGGCTCCCACACAGTTCAATGTGCTCAATTCCTTTGTCTTCTTCAGAGAGTGATCACTGGGGGCTCTTTGCCGGCCCAGTGAATTACTGAACTGGCCCCTCTCAGGGTCCTGTGCCCCAGCTGTGGGAAAGGTGCCTGTTGCTCATATCCATTCCAAACCCGCCCTCCTTCCCCTCTGTCAGAGTAGTCGTCAAGAAGGAACTGAAGGGCTGTTGGGTCGGCAGGGGTATAAATCCAGCGCCATAGCGGCGCCACTCCACAGGACGACCCAGCCAACCCACCGAGTGTTGCTAGGGTAAAAATCTTCCGACGAACGTGCACGCGGCGCGCACACACCTAACTGGAATGGATATGAGCAAGCACTCGAAGAAGAAGAAAATACATCTCTTGGCAGATACAGATGTCGATTTGTTCATCAAGAAGGGAAGGCAAAATATACAACTATCAATGTCCAAAACTAATCAGAGTGGATGAAGAAACACTAGATGAAGTGAGTAATTTTACTTACCTAGAGGTTAGATGTGCAATGATGGTGACACCACACAGGATGTGAAGCAACAAATATCAAAGGCAGTAAACAATTTTTATAAATTTGAAAAGATTTGGAAAAGTAGCATGATTGGCACTAACAAACCACACATTTTTAACTCCAGTATCATGTCCGTCCTTTACGGAGCAGAATCATGGAAATCTGCAACAAATTAATAAAATCAACTAATTCCAAAGTAAAAGCCTGCAGAAGATCTTTGGAGTCCATTGGAAAAAAGTTTTTTGCACCATCAGAAATTGTAAATAGAGCAAACCAATCTAAATGACCAAATATGATAAGATGACAACTAAGGACATATTTAGGACATTTTACGGATGACACCAACATGATTTCCATGGCAAGTGATAATATGGACACACCACCTGGAAAGAGAAAAAGAGAGCAACGTAGAGAAACACAGAAGAATAGAGGAAGAAACAAAATTCATTCACATGACACTCAGAAGCCAGAACAGACCACCACAAGACCAAAAGAAATTGCAGAAACTGGAGGACGCCCTATGCACCTGAAGGAGGAGGACAAAGAAAGAAGAATTATACCCTATATGCTTTATATGCAAAAATCGGCAAATATTAACAGGTAAGGCCAATTAACTGGATTTCCCTTTAACATTATTTTTCTTAGAAGTGCAGCTTCGAAATCATTTCATAACTATGCATTCTGTTTTACTAGATCCCAATACTACCACTGTTCTTGGAAATTAAACTTATCACGTGTCTTTAAAAAAAAAACAACACATTTCTTTCTTTGTCTCTGTAACCATGATTTTCTGCTGCAAATAAGCCTCTACTTACATTTTGTGTCCTATGAGAAGGAAACTGACTGGAATTTCTTTGAGTCAAGGAGTGAAACAGTTAATTTTAAATTTGCTGTCCAAAGGGCTTAATAAGATAGAACCTGAGTTAGGCTGAAGTTCCTGTACGGCATGAAAGGCTCAAGTGATATTAATGGGCTTTGAATCTATTATGGAGCAATGAATGTGAAACCGCATACAAACTCTCTTAACAACTAAACTTCGCTAATATGCTTTGACTTTAGACTCCCTGCACCAAATTCAGCAGGTGTCAGACACTCAGCTTAATCTGAGACACCCTGCTGTCTGCTCTTGCTGAGAAAGGGTCACATATAAATATACACTGTTCAGAAGGGAAAACATTGCCCACTTATATAAAATGCAAAATATATATATTTTTAAATCTGGTTCTCAATTAAACCAAGTACCATAACATTGTTACTACAGATTTAGACTCTTATCATCCCAAAACCTTCTGATGTTTCCATTGACATACTGGAGGAAAAGTACGTGTGTAAGAAATGACTTTCCAAGCAATTGCAGCCCCTTTCTTCACTCTCCTTCTACTACCCAGTGTGTTCAAGGGGACTTTCTGCCACATTCAAACAGCATTATCTCATCGGTCACATGCCAGTTCTGAAATGATTATGGGGTGAGTTCACCACTGATATGACTCAAAAAATACGTATTTCAGTCCCCAGGACGTCCTCAAGGTTGTAAGTCACTTATCTAGAATCCTCTTGCAACACAGCACTCTGTTTACATTCTAAGGTCACACAACGAAGGGCACCTCCAGTACTACAGGTTACTGTGTGCTTACATCAGGGATTCTCAAACTGGAGGTCGGGACCCCTCAGGGGATCACGAGGTGATTACATGAGGGGTCGCTAACTGTCAGCCTCCACCCTAAACCCCACTTTACATCCAGCATTTATAATGGTGTTAAATATATTAAAAAGTGTTTTTAATTTATAAGGCGGGTCGCACTCAGAGGCTCGCTATTTGAAAGGGGTCACCAGTACAAAAGCTTGAGAACCACTGGCTTACATGAACCTACTCCTCCTCAAGCTGAATTACACTTGGATAAGTCCAAACACAATATGGAGCGATTAATACATTATTCCATCTCTTATACATTACAATCTGACTAGATTTCATTATATGTGGATGTAACTTGTGTTTAAGAAGGCTATGTAACTGTCTGGGTTTATTTTATTATAGATTGACAGGGGTGGACTGATTTAAATCACAGCAATTTAAAATTACAGATTTTAATCATGATTTTATATCAGCAAGCAGAAAATCTTCAATTTTAGTCTTGTTTTCCATTTGTACTTTTTAGTTATTATCCTAAAAAGAGGTTGATTTTCATTGGTTGGCAATCATTTAAACATATTGATTTGCAACTAAATAGCCTTTACACTAAATGTGGAGCTTCTTTTTGTTAACCAGGAGGATACAATATATCGATACATACACCTCTATCTCGATATAACATGGTCCTTGGGAGACAAAAAAATCTCATTCCGTTATAGGTAAGACCACGTTATATCAAACTTGTTTCCCCCCCCCAACCCGTTCCTTGTTCCCTGACCGACCCCTCCAGAGACTGCCATCCCTAATCACCCCCAGGATCCCAACCCCTACCCAACCCCCGTCTCCTGACTGCTCTGACCCTATCCACCCCACCCGCCCCCTGACAGGCACTCACCGGCAGCGGCGGGAAGCAGAGCAACCCAGCCCCAGTAAGCTCCATTCTGCCAGCTCCCACCCACAACGCTCCGCTTCCCGCCATTGGTGAGTGCGGGGAGGTTGGGGAAAGAATGCCGCCCCGCCCCACACTCACCTGCGGCGGGAAGTGGAGCGCCACGGCTGGGAGTGGGCAGAGTGGAGCTGGTTGGGGCTGGGCTGCTCCGCTTCCCATCGCTGGTGAGTGTGGGGAGGTTGAGGAAAGGATGTCCTCCGCACTCACCAGCGGTGGGAAGCGGAGCAACGCAGCTAGGAGCTGGCAGAGTGGAGTGGGCTGGGGCCAGGCTGCTCCGCTAACCCCACTGCTGGTGAGTGCGGGGGGATCCCTTCACCCAAGCGACGCGTCTGGAGCCGGGGCGAAGGAAGCAGAGCAGGCTGCTCCTGGCCCCCTACTAATCCCCCAGGCTACTCTGGGACTGCTGGGTCCCCAAAAGTGCCCTCCCACAGCTCCTGCCCCTGACACCCTGGAGGGGGGGAGCCCCTGATTGCCCCCCAGACCCTCTGCCCCCTATCGAACCCATCGGCCCCGGCCTGGCCCGGCACCCTTAACACACTGTTCAAAGCAGCATGTCAGAGCTTTACCATGTTGTATGCAAACCCACGTTATATCAGGGTAGAGGTGTATTTAAGCAATTACATAGCTTAATTTACATAGATTCTTAATGCTTACTTTTTTTATTATGCTTGAAAATAGTGAATGATGCATTTCTTACTTACCAGATTATTAATTTTTTTAATTTTTGATTTGTGTGAAGCTCTATTTGGAAATCCAAAATCAATTAAATTCACAAAACAGCATTTTTTAAAAAAATTAGTAGTTAAATAAAGTTAACCCATAGATCTACTGGATACATAGAAAAACTATCAAAACATGCTTTACATTGAAAACTGATTTATTAGACAAAGTATTATCTGTAGTTTAATTGAACTGCTTGCTTCTGATCACCATGGTCCTTCAAGATTTTCCAACAAGTAGATCTCACCCTCTCTCATCTGGTTTTTATTTATATAGTGGAAGAAGAAAAACAAGATTTCTTGTATTTTCAACTCTCATTTGGTTTCTCAACTTTGAATGACCTAGTAATTGAATTGAACTAATTGAACAAACTGAAATACAGAAAAGATTTCCTCTGCATCTGCACAAGAGGCTCCTGCTGTCAAAAGCTGGTTTAGCAGTTCAACATAGGTTTTAGGTAATTAGCAAGTGATTTCTACCAGTTCAGTGGTTCGAGTTTAAAATTTTAACAGCAAGAATGTATTGCTTAATATTATTGTTTTAATTTAATTTGGATGATTAATAGATTATAGTAAATTTATACCTTAATATAGATTAAAATAACTTTAAAATTAATTTTGAAATTATGACTATTTAATTTTAATAAGATCCAATTTCAATGTTTAAAAATCAGATTTTTAATTGATTTTTTTTAATCTGCTCTGCAAACTGGACTGGACATTGTGACATATTTAATAATAGATTTGTTTATTGTCCCCTCCCTCTATAAATCTAATCCAATAATACTTATCCCAGGTTTTACTAGAGCCTTTTGCCTGTATCCCAGGTGAGTTACTGAACAATTATTTACCTATTTTAATAAATGAATAAGGGAAGGGTTTGAGAGAGAAGAACTAATTCACCACTTTAAGGATTTCATTACATTCAGCAGCACCTCAGCTTGTGTTGTTTCCATCACTTTAGCAATGCTGTAGAACTTCCCACTTATAAAAACATTTAAAATTGAATATTTCTTCATATCTAGTTAGGGATTTTTTTCATACAATCCTTTACCACCACATCTTTTATCTGATTGTGTGGTTCCAGCCTCAAAATTCTGGGTTTATATAGCCTGGAATAGTTTCTAGGTTTTCTGGTACCTACGTAACATATACAAAGTTGCTAGTGACTTTCTTTGCTTTCTGTCAAAATGACATGTATTTTAAGGGAAACTTAATTTGGAACAAGATTCCCCTATCAGTGGATGTCTTGCATACAGAAAAAAAAATAGTACACCTCTACCCCGATTTAACGTGACCAGATATAACATGAATTCAGATATAACGCGGTAAAGCAGTGCTCTGGGGGAGCAGGGCTGCGCACTCCAGCGAATCAAAGCAAGTTCGATATAACGCAGTTTCACCTATAACGTGGTAAGATTTTTTGGCTCCCGAGGACAGCGTTATATCGGGGTAGAGGTATATTGAAAAATTTCCGATGTTTGAGAGAGGGTAAAGTTGGTAATGGAATCAGCAGAGAAGCTTCAGTGTTGGAATCTTCACAAAAGTAAAGAACATTTCCAAGGACAATGTACACATAAACATTACTTTGCCGTTCATTATTTGCCCTACTAACTAAAGGACAACATGCTGATACTTGGCTTCAGCAGAGCCCAAGTTGTCTTAAACTCTTTCTTATATGTCATCCATTGATTATCTGAGGGTTTTGTGCGGCTGCCGATAGTTGGAGTGTGTGAGTGTCTTCCAAATAAGAGACTGCCAATACCAAAGTCTCTGGCTTGTCTACTTTTTGGAAGACAGAAAGGTCTGCTTGGAGTAGGGTCTCTTTACTTGGAAAGGTGAGCTGTTGTTACTGTGCAGATCATTCTCATTATGATAAAAAAGCTATATCAAATATGAAGGCTTTGTAGCACTTGCTCAAATGGTCAGACACCAAATTCATCAAAGCTAAGTCTTCAGTGACCAAAAAGGTTGTGTTTTTACTGCAGGGTAACTAATGAACATTAGCTATCCTGCTGTAGAAATTTAGAAGCAGCAATGCACTTTAGTTGTGCTAGAGGTCAACCATGGGTGGGAGATACAGCACTGAACCTGCTTAACTACCTCGCTATCTACGAAGTGGCAGACATGAGGGGAGCAACCACAAGGGATAAAAAGGCTGAAAGAGCTTATGAACACTTTTACAACAGATGTCACAAAGAGAACTCCCAGGTCTAGAACCTGGCAACTATGTTTGTGCCAAATTGGATGGAGAAAAGGGATGGACAACTCCAGCTGTCAAAGAAAAAGAATTCAGTGCCCAAATCATGTGATTGAGACCAACAGCAGAGAGTTCAACAAAAAACGTGAACATCTACAGTTTGTTCATAAAAAAGAACAGTCAACAGAGCAACCTGTACAGATGGCAGATGCGGAACAAAAGACAATGACTCAACAATTCCAAACCAACCACAGCCAGTCGCTGCAACTAATGATAGCCAGGTGACCACGTGATTATGCATTTGAGTTATGTAAATAGAAAAGCAGTACAATGCAGAGACACTTGCAATGCAGACTTACAATGCAGACTGATCCGCACTGAACTGCAAAGACATTGTGACAGTGTAAACATTTGTAGAAGGTAGAACTTAAAGGGGGAGATGTAATAGAATGCTACACTTTATTATGCTGTTTAGCCTCTAGGTGGCACTATGTGTAAAATACCTTATTTAACAAAATCTCAGCCATACCTGGTGGAGCACTAAAGGATCTTATGATGAACACATGTGGTATGTATAAGCAAGCTCTGTAAGCAGTCCATATCTAGTTCAGGAGCATGACATGACCCAAAAAATATCAAATCTGCTTTCAGATGGTTTGTCTAACCTACTTATAAAAGCAGTTCCAGCTACCTGAGTCTTGTGTTTTCTTTACTTTGGGTACGTACACTTCTGTTCCGTTGGTTTTAAGGATGGTTCAGCTGAACTAGTTTAAAACCGTTTTGAACATTGAGAGAAAATTTCCTCAGCACAGATATAGTGTATTTGTTCCCCGTGCAAGGAAGTAGGCATCACAGTATAAACCAGGGGTCTCAAACACATGGCCCACCAAGTTATTTTCTGCAGCCCGCGAGCTCCTCACAGCCCCCCAGCCATCCCTCAGCATTTACCTAGAGCAGCTCTGGCCTGGCATGCACCGGGGGCAGGGCAGGAGTTGGGGTGGGGATTTCGGGCAAGGGGTTTGAATGGGGGCAGGGAAGGGATGGGCAGGGGCAGGGCCTCATGGAAGGGATGGGTGGGGGCGGGGGGAGAGGAGTGTCAGTAATGCAGCCCTCGGACCAATGTACTAGTCCTCGTGTGGCCTCGTGGTCATTTGAGCTTGAGACCCCTGGTATAAACAGTGCTACTATACTGCTAACCTAGACTTGCAGAAAACTATCTCTGGTCAAATATTAGAAGCAGCAAAGGAGGGACTTGCCATATTAATATCAGTCAGGTGTGAATTTAAAAGCATAACTGCTTAAAAGCATAACTTTGGCTCTATTTTTAGCAAAATGTATGATAATACAATTAAGGTCTTTGAGTTAAAATACTGGGAACAGCAGAAGTTAAGTTTCCTCCAGGGATATGCAGAAATTAACATTAATTAATATTTAACAAGAATAAAAAATGCTGTGCACAGTAGTATGTGCAATGTGGCCAAGTTAATGTTGCTGTAGTAACCTTAGCTTTTACACCTCTCAACACTGAAACTTTATTTTAAACTACGTAGCTGTAATGTGGTTTAACAGCTTTTATATTTTTGGCACTATATTTTATATTACTCTTTACTTCTGTGATTCATTTCCTGTAAGTGTTCATGAAATGAAGACGCCAGATTGGTGAATATGAAACAGAGAAATTTGATACATGCAAATTTAACTGCTTTTTTTCCCCCTAAAGAAAAAAGCCAAAGCTACTTCTATAATTTACTTCTGTGGTTCTTATTTGTCTGCAATAAGAGTCAACTCCCTGACTGCTCTGGTGTGGCAAACAGCCACAAAATGTCCATGTTTTATGCGTGTATTAAACCATGTACCTCTGGCTGGACATACCTCATCTCTTGGGATACGATTTTTTTTTCACACCTTGTGCATGTCGGCTGGTATTCTGCTAAGACTGGGAGTTCTCTCCCACTGCCTCAAGGGTTTTATGATATAGACTTTTAACTCTGAAGTTTCTGTTTACAGTATCTAAGCTAGTTTCAGGTTCTTCAAGTTTGTCAAGTCGTCCTAGGTTTTGCTGTTTCACCAACTCAGATTGATTTGTTCTCTCTATAGCTGTTGCTAGGGTTAAATCACTCTTCAACTGTACCTAATGTGAAAAGGCTTTTATTAGGGCTGTCAATTAATCGCAGTTAACTCACGCGATTAACTCAAAAAAATTAACTACGATTTAAAAAATTAATCACGATTAATTGCACTGTTAAACAGTAGAATACCAACTGAAATTTAATAAATATTTGTCTACATTTTCAAATATATTGATTCTATTCTGTGTTGTAACAGAAAAGTGTACAGTCCTCACTTTATATTTTTATTACAAATATTTGCACTGTAAAAATGACAGAAAAAATAGTATTTTTTAATTCACCTCATACAAGTACTGTAGTGCAATTTCTTTATCGTGAAAGTGTATAACAAAAAAAATCTACTTTAGTAAGTTACAACTGCACCCAAAAACAAAACTATTTAAAACTTTAGAGCGGGGTCGGCAACCT
Organism: Chelonoidis abingdonii; assembly: GCF_003597395.2. NCBI lineage: Eukaryota > Metazoa > Chordata > Testudines > Testudinidae > Chelonoidis > Chelonoidis abingdonii. The sequence goes on from NC_133771.1 coordinate 88,267,902, forward strand.
ATGGCACGCATGCCGAAGGCGCCATGCAAGCTGATTTTCAGTGGCACTCACACTACTCGGGTCCTGGCCACTGGTCCAGGGGGCTCTGCATTTTAATTTAATTTTAAATGAAGCTTCTTAAACATTTTAAAAACTTTATTTACTTTACATACAACAATAGTTTAGTTCTATATTACAGACTTATAGAAAGAGACCTTCTAAACATTAATGTATGACTGGCACGCAAATTTAAATTTAGATGGATGTATACTGAAGGACTCTGCAAATGTCAGTAAATAGGATAAGTTAAGGGTTAATGTTTCTTCAACCTGGTAAAGGGTTACAAGAGATTACCAAACACCGTGACCCAGAGTGACAATCAGGAACGGATTTTTTAAAGCTCAGAGACGGAAAGTTTGGGTTTCTGTGTTCTGGGTTGTTCGGCTCTCAGCTATGAGGGATCTTCTCTATCTTCAGGCTTCTAATCTTTCCAGTTTCCAAAGGTTGTAAGTACAAGGGTAGAAAAAACAATAGGCTGTTATTGTTTTTGTATTTATATGTGTGTAGTTTGCTGGATGTTTTAGAATTTGTATCTCTTTTTGAATAAGACTGTTTTCAATTTTTTTAAGCAAAGCCCTGTTATTCACCCTTGATGCAGAGTATGTGTGTTCTTTCTTTTTATATAAAGCTTTTTTTTTTTTAAACTTTGTTGACTTTCTTTTCTAGTTACGGCAAGATAGAATCTCTGGTGCCAGGATTACTGTCTCTTCAGGGAAGATTGGAGGGGAAGAAGGAGGGGGATGGTAATGTTCTTCTCTGGTTTTGTGTGTTCAAGGGGATTGAAGCAGGGAATTCTCCTAGTATACCTGGGGCGGGAAAATCGGAGGAGTAAGAGCAGGAAGGGAAGTGGGTTATTTCCCTTTGTTGTGTTGAGACTCAGCGGGCATCTGAGTCTTGGGGTCCCGCCAGTGAAGGTTTTGGGGCCAGAGTAGCCAAAGAACCAACTGGAATTTAGTTGGACATGGTGGCAGCAATATCAGATCTAAGCTGTAATTTAAGCTAAGTGTTTCATGCTAGCTTTCCAGTTTTATGAACGCTAAGGTTCAAATCTGAGTTAGGAAAGCGTTATTGATCAGCACAACTACTTCTGAAAGGTGTCTGACCCTGCTTTAAGAGCCTACAAGTCCACTCAGTCCATACTCCTGTTCAGGCCACTGCTAAGAGATAAACAAGTTGTTACATTTTCGGGGCACGATCTGACTGCTTCTTGATTTACTGTGTCACCTGAATGTGAGAACAGGCATTGGCATGGTACTTTGTAGTGACATTGCAAGGTATTTATATGCCAGATATGCTAAAACTTCTATGCCCCTTCATGGCTTGGCCACCATTCCAGAGGACATGCTTCCATTGCTGATGATGCTCATTAAAAAGAATGTGTTCATTCAATTCTATTGAACTCCTTGGGGGAGACTTATGTCTCTCTTGTCTTTTTACCCCACATTCTGCCTATATTCATTGTTATAGCAGTCTCAGATGACGATCCAGCATGTTTTTGTTTTAGATCTTGCTGACAGCAGATTTGACAAATTAATGTAAGATGGTACCAAGGTGAGTTTTAAGATAGATACAGCACTCACCCAAGGTTTAAGAATCGAAGTGCCTTCCAAAACTGAGACGGGACAGACATGGAGCTAGCTTCCAGATGTCTTGAAAGAGCAACACTCTGATGTGGAAACTACAGAACCCAAACCACCAAAAATGCTGGTGGCATTTGACTCGATGTGAAATGAACATGCATTGGTCTTGGCTATGCTTGGTTCATTACTCGAGCAGAACCCATCATCAGCACAGTATGCATGTCTTCTGGAAGAGGTGGCTGAAGCATGCGAGGGACATACGAATGTTTAGCGCATCTGGCATGTAAATATCTTGCGATGCCGGTTAAAACAGTGCCATGCGAATGCCTGTTCTCACTGTCAGGTGACATTGTAAATAAGATGCGGGCAGCATTATCTCCTGCAAATTGTAACCAAACTTGTTTGTCTGAGTGATTGGATGAAGTAGGACTGAAGTAGGTTTGAAAGGTTTACATTGTTTTGGGGTGGTTATTTTTTGTACATAACTCTACATTTAAAGAAAAGTACTATAGTTAAACTATGACCACAGATTTATTAAATACAATGGAACCATAAATGTAAAACACTGTCAGTTTTCACTTTTTTCTACCATACATTGGAAATACAAAAGAATTAAATGTTAAAGATGCATCAAATCAGAAATACTTGTGTGTCTAATTGGTGTAAGAGTAAAAGATTAAAATCTAGATTGGATTTATATTCCTTATTTTTTTTTAAAACGCAGTAGGCTCAACACAAGGCATTTAATCATGTTTTGTGAGGCTAATAGCAGAAATTACTACAGGAACTGTTGTATGTCTCTGTTCTTGCCTCTCTTAATTTTGTAGCCTCTCATTTTGAGGAATTTGGATTTAATCAACATCCAGCTAGCTATTACATTCATGTTATATCTGCAGTTTAGGACTTTCTTCATGGGAAATTAAGCCAAATTAACTAAAGGTATGAATTTAAAAAGCATTAATAAAAGTACATTGAACTCCTTTGTGGATGCTCGCAGAAGTAAAGTGGCCTTTATCTTGATTCACTTTCAAAAGTGAAAAATAATCTCTAATATTCCAGAAATTCATATATTTTTAGAAAGAAATTCAATTTGAAAATCAGAGTTTGTGAACCAGATTAATATAAGGAAATAAAAATTCAGATTGACACTCTGTTAGGTTATTAACTTTCTTTGACGATTCATGTGGTCATAGTTTAACTATAGTACTTTTCTTTAAATGGTTCTATATACAGTATTTTATAGATGCATACAGTTCATTTTCACTGCACATTGATTGTATTATAGTAAATCATTATAGACCCAAATATTGCACATAGGTTTTTGGGTTTTTTTTTTTTCTTCAGTAAATGCTCTTGTACATTATATTTTAGAGTAATAATACTGAACTTGTAACAAAACCAACAAAAATATACTTCAGGGTCGCTTTTGTGCAAGACTCAAAGACAAATTAGTGAAGGAATTTAGCCAGTTATTTGTTGTAATTTTAACATTTCTCTCACTGAGTTAAAGAACAAATATGTTTATTATATCTTTTTATGAATGTGATTACTGTTAAATTTGGTACTAGCTTGATACTAATTTGGCACTAGGTTACCACTTATTAGTGATACCTTTTGCAGTCACTCACTGTCAACTCTCTGGAGAAATCCAAAGCATGCAACAAGCTAAAACAAGATGTTAATTGACTGTCTCCCAAGTCACATTATGCCCCCCACAAGATTCTTTTCATTTTCTTACCATACATCGAGGGCAATTGAGAAAACTCAACAGGTTATTCGTTTGGGACTAGTATTTTCTCATTCCTCAGTTAAAAGTGAAAAGTTTTGTGATGACACAACCCATGAGGCAAAACTACAACATTTTTTCGCCAATAAGAACTGAGACAGCTGACAAAGGCTTTAGGTGGTGAATGATGACTTAATAGACGTCTCTTTAAGAAAACTTTGATCAGCAAAAGAAATATTGGTTAGGCAAGCTAAGCACCTCGAGAATTGGCAGAGGTGCTCTAATAGTGATCCCTAAGGGTTCAGAACAACATACTATGTCAACACTCCTATTAGATATGCTTGCTGAGAACTGGGTTCAAAGAGTTTCTCAGACAATACATGAGTAACTGAAGTGTCATGCAGTCTTATTCAAGATTATTCACAGATCCCTTCTAAAAGTGAATACAGTTTCAGTAAAACACGTATGCACGCACTTGCTATCAACTATCATTTTCTACAATCCCAACAAAAATAACTTTCATTCAAGACTTCAGTACAGAGTTCACTCATGGACACCAGCTTCACAGCATCTCCAAATGAATTAACTGAAATCATTATTACTTTTGTAATTATGTGTCATATGATTTCAGACTGCCTAAAAAGGCAGAGAAATTCTTTTTAAGTTACAAAATGTTATTGTTGGCAGGGCTGGTAGCACTGCCTATTATTAAGGCTGCCTGAAATTTGGAATTATAAGACCTTGTTTTCAGTTGCCATAATTTTCCCAATCTTTAAATGCTTATGCTATTAATGGAATGATGTCAGATTGTAGAGGTCTGAAGTGGGGTTCCACAGGGATCCGTTCTGAGTCCGGTATTATTTAACATCTTTATGAATGACCTGGATGTAGGAATAGAGTGCATCCTGATCAAATTTGCAGATGACACAAAGTCGGGAGGTCGGGGGGTTGCCAATGCTTTGGAGGATAGAGCTAAGATTCAGAGGGATCGTGATAAATTGGAGAACTGGGCTATGGACAACAAAATGAAATTCAACAAAGACAAATATAAAGGGCTACACTTGGAGAAGAAACACCAAATAAACAAATACAAAACAGGGGATAACTGGCTTGGCAGCAGTACAGCTGAGAATGATCTGGGAGTTGTGGTGGATCACAACCTCAATGAGTCAGCAATATGATGCTGTTGAAAAGAAAGCAACTGCAATTTTAGGTTGCATTAGCAGAGGCATAGCGTGCAAGTCCTCTACTCGGCGCTGGTTAGGCCTCAGCTGGAATACTATGTGCAATTTTGGTCACCAATGAATAGAAAGGACGTAGAGAAACTGGAAAGGACTCAGAGGTGAGCAACAAAGATGATGAAAGGGATGGAATGCAAGACATATGAGCAAAGGCTGAAGGAACTAGCAGGGGCGGTTCTATGATTTTTGCCGCCCCAAGCATGGCATTCAGGTGTTCTTCAGCGGCATGCCTGCGGGCAGTCCACTGGTCACACAGATTCAGCAGCGTTTCTGCAGGTGATCTGCTGGTCCTACGCCTTCAGCGTACCCACTGCCGAACTGTCGCCGAAGCCATGGGACCGGCGGACCTCCCGCAGGCATGCCGTCGAAGTTTGCCTGACTGCCGCCCCCAGCGGCTTGCCGCCTCAGGCACACGCTTGCTGCCCTGGTACCTGGAGCCGCCCCTGGGAACTGGGTACCTTTAGTTTGGAAAAGAAGAGATTAAGGGAGAGACATGATAGCAAACTTCAAATACTTGACAGGCTGTCATAAAAGAGATGGGAAAGAGTTGTTCTCTCTTGCCACAGAGGGCAGGAACAGAGGCAATGGGTTCAAACTCAAGGTTGGGGAGGGAAACAACATTTTCCCCATTTAAAAAAGAATCTGTGACCTTTTGAGGAGTTCTAGCATCCCCATTCTTTGGAGCAGGGATTTGAAATTTAGTGGAAGGTGGCCCTGTGTCAATAAGGATGTGCCATTTTCCATCCCCATGAAAATCTTCCCTAATTTGGCCATTATAAGCCTTTAGGGGAAAAAAGATCACAATTCACACATGCTCAGTAGAGACTTGCCAAAGCTTTGCGGAAAAAGTCTGCAGAGTCCAGCTGTGCATTCCCTACAGTTGCAGCTCTTGGCCGCTTGCAGACCAGACTGGGTGTTGGTACTGGAATTGAGAGCACAGGACTCTCATTCCCTGTGTTTCCAATGCTCCCCATGCAGCACTGGAAGCTGCCTGATTCACATGCAGAAGGGACAAGACCCAGCCCTCCAGGGGAGTGGAAGGGAATGGGTACAGAAACAAGACAAGGAAAACATAGGGACACAAACCAGGAGAACTGGGGACCTAAATCTGGATGCTAACAAGGGGAGAGAGAAACTGGGAGTTGGAGGAGAGGGAAATGGTGCCAGCAGGTAGGTGGGGAGTTTGAGCTTAGCAGGGAGGAGGAATGAGCCTGAGAACATGCAGGGTGAGATAGGGAGACAGATCTGATGAAGAGCAGTGGAAGAACTGAAACTGTCTGAGCAAAGAGACTGGGACAAGAAGCCTGGGGGAAGACAGAGAGGCTCCTCATCCAAGGGAGGGATGTTTGGACTAGGACCCAGTGGAGATAGAGAATGAGGAGACTGGAAGAGAAGACAGATAATAGGAGCCACGATGGGGGAAACTGGGACTGGGATGAGAAGCCTGGAGGCACACTGGGACTATCTAGGTCGGTTGTTTTTGAATTTTTTTTCTGGCGACGCCAGTTGAAGAAAATTGTTGATGCCTGTCACCCAACAGAGCTGGGGACGAAGGGTTTGGGGTGAGGGAGGGGCTCAGGGCTGGGGCAGAGGATTGTGGTGGAGGAGGGGGTCAGGACTCTGGGCTGGGGGTGCGGGTTTTAGGGTGCAGAAGGGGGCTCCAGGCTGGAGCAGGGGAGTGGAAGGAGGAGATGGCTCAGGGTGGACACTGGCAGCTAGTTACTTCTGGCAGCGGGCAGTGCTCCACCCCTGCTGCGAACCCTCCCGCCGTGGTAATAGGTAACCGTTACACTCTTCTTGATACAGGAGAGAAGGAATCACCCCCTACAGTAAAGGAGGAGAAGCCTCGTACCCCTAAGGCTGGGAGGTCTGCTGCCACCACTGAAAATAGGAAACGTAGAGTAGTGGTGGTCGGAGACTCTCTGCTGAGGGGGATGGAGGTGCCCATCTGTCGCCCTGACATTTCATCTCGGGAGGTATGCTGCCTGCCGGGGGCCCGTATCCAAACTGTTACAGAGGCATTGTCGAGGATTATCCGGCCTTCTGACTACTACCCCATGCTACTCATCCACGTGGGCACAAATGATGCTGCGAGGTGTGACGCTGAGCGGATCAAGAGTGACTACAGGGCTCTGGGAGTACGGGTGAAGGAGTTTGGAGTGCAGGTGGTATTCTCTTCGATTCTTCCTGTCAAAGGTGGGGGCCCAGGCAGAGACAGATGCATAGGTGAATGCCTGGCTGCGAAGATGGTGTCGCCAGGAGGGCTTTGGCTTCCTCGACCACAGGATGCTATTCAAGGAAGGACTGCTAGGCAGAGATGGCGTTCACCTTTCGAGGAGGGGAAAGACCCTATTTGCACACAGACTGGCTAACCTAGTGAGGAGGGCTTTAAACTAGGTTCGACGGGGACAGGTGAGCAAAGCCCACAGGTAAGTGGGGAACATGAAGACCTGGGAGATGGGTGGAAACAAGAGGAGCGTGGGCTATAATGGCAGAGAGAAAGGAGGGTCAGGGCAAAACTGGGAGGCAAGATCAAACCAGTATCTTAGATGCCTATATACAAATGCGAGAAGTATGGGTAATAAGCAGGAAGAACTGGAAGTGCTAATAAATAAAAATACAACTATGACATTGTTGGCATCACTGAAACTTGGTGGGATAATACACATGATTGGAATGTTGGTGTGGATGGGTATAGTTTGCTCAGGAAGGATAGACAGGGGAAAAAGGGAGGAGGTGTTGCCTTATATATTAAAAATGTACACACTTGGACTGAGGTGGAGATGGACATAGGAGACGGAAGTGTTGAGAGTCTCTGGGTTAGGATAAAAGGGGTAAAAAACAAGGGTGATGTCGTGCTAGGAGTCTACTACAGGCCACCTAACCAGGTGGAAGAGGTGGATGAGGCTTTTTTTAAACAACTAACAAAATCATCCAAAGCCCAAGATTTGGTGGTGATGGGGGACTTCAACTATCCAGATATATGTTGGGAAAATAACACCGCGAGGGCACAGACTATCCAATAAGTTCCTGGACTGCATTGCAGACAACTTTTATTTCAGAAGGTTGAAAAAGCTACTAGGGGGGAAGCTGTTCTAGACTTGATTTTAACAAATAGGGAGGAACTCGTTGAGAATTTGAAAGTAGAAGGAAGCTTGGGTGAAAGTGATCATGAAATCATAGAGTTTGCAATTCTAAGGAAGGGTAGAAGGAGTACAGCAAAATAGAGACAATGGATTTCAGGAAGGCGGATTTTGGTAAGCTCAGAGAGCTGATAGGTAAGGTCCCATGGGAATCAAGACTGAGGGGAAAAACAACTGAGGAGAGTTGGCAGTTTTTCAAAGGGACACTATTAAGGGCCCAAAAGCAAGCTATTCCGCTGGGTAGGAAAGATAGAAAATGTGGCAAAAGACCACCTTGGCTTAACCACGAGATCTTGCATGACTAAAAAATAAAAAGAGTCATATAAAAAATGGAAACTAGGTCAGATTACAAAGGATGAATATAGGCAAACAACACAGGAATGCAGGGGCAAGATTAGAAAGGCAAAGGCACAAAATGAGCTCAAACTAGCTATGGGAATAAAGGGAAACAAGAAGACTTTTTATCAATACATTAGAAGCAAGAGGAAGACCAAGGACAGGGTAGGCCCACTGCTCAGTGAGGAGGGAGAAACAGTAACAGGAAACTTGGAAATGGCAGAGATGCTTAATGACTTCTTTGTTTTCGGTCTTCACTGAGAAGTCTGAAGGAATGTCTAACATAGTGAATGCTTATGGGAAGGGGGTAGGTTAGAAGATAAAAATAAAAAAGAGCAAGTTAAAAATCACTTAGAAAAGTTAGATGCCTGCAAGTCACCAGGGCCTGATGAAATGCATCCTAGAATACTCAAGGAGTTAATAGAGGAGGTATCTGAGCCTCTAGCTATTATCTTTGGAAAGTCATGGGAGACGGGAGAGATTCCAGAAGACTGGAAAAGGGCAAATATAGTGCCCATCTATAAAAAGGGAAATAAAAACAACCCAGGAAACTACAGACCAGTTAGTTTAACTTCTGTGCCAGGGAAGATAATGGAGCAAGTAATTAAAGAAATCATCTGCAAACACTTGGAAGGTGGTAAGGTGATAGGGAATAGCCAGCATGGATTTGTAAAGAACAAATCGTGTCAAACCAATCTGATAGCTTTCTTTGATAGGATAACGAGTCTTGTGGATAAGGAGAAGCGGTGGATGTGGTATACCTAGACTTTAGTAAGGCATTTGATACGGTCTCGCATGATATTCTTATCGATAAACTAGGCAAATACAATTTAGATGGGGCTACTATAAGGTGGGTGCATAACTGGCTGGATAACCGTACTCAGAGAGTAGTTATTAATGGCTCCCAATCCTGCTGGAAAGGTATAACAAGTGGGGTTCCGCAGGGGTCTGTTTTGGGACCGGCTCTGTTCAATATCTTCATCAACGACTTAGATGTTGGCATATAGAAAGTACGCTTATTAAGTTTGCAGACGATACCAAACTGGGAGGGATTGCAACTGCTTTGGAGGACAGGGTCAAAATTCAAAATGATCTGGACAAATTGGAGAAATGGTCTGAGGTAAACCGGATGAAGTTCAATAAAGACAAATGCAAAGTGCTCCACTTAGGAAGGAACAATCAGTTTCACACATACAGAATGGGAAGAGACTGTCTAGGAAGGAGTATGGCAGAAAGAGATCTAGGGGTCATAGTGGACCACAAGCTAAAATATGAGTCAACAGTGTGATACTGTTGCAAAAAAAGCAAACGTGATTCTGGGATGCATTAACAGGTGTGATTTAAGAGTAGGTTAGATAAATGTCTATCAGGGATGGTCTAGACAGTATTTGGTCCTGCCATGAAGGCAGGGGACTGGACTCGATGACCTCTCGAGGTCCCTTCCAGTCCTAAAGTCTATGAATCAATGAATCTATTGGGGCACAGGATTACCTCAGGCGGCTCCCGGTCAGCGGTGCAACAGGGTGCTAAGGCAGGCTTCCTGCTTGTCCTGGCACCACAAACCACGCTGTACCCCAGAAGCGGCCAGCAACAGGTCCAGCTCCTAGATGGAGGTGCGCAAGCGGCTCTCACCCGCAGGCATTGCCCCCTCTCCCCCAGCTCCCATTGGCCAGTTCCCAGCCAATGGGAGTGTGGAGCCAGTGCTCAGGGCAAGGACAGCGTACGTAGCCCTGTGGCTCCCCCCCCACCTAGGAGCTGGACCTGCTGCTGGCTGCTTCCAGGGCACAACACAGTGTCAGAACAGGTAGAGATTAGCTTTAGCCAGGCAGCACCAGTGATGGGACTTTTAATGGCCCGGTCAGCAGTGCTGACCAGAGGAACCACAACCCAGTGCCTTCCATTCCGCAACCTAGTGCTGGGTTGCCACCTGCAGCTTCAAAACCTCAGGTCTATGGGAGGGGAATGAGGCAAAGAGACAGGATGGGAAAGAGAAAAAACTAGGGCAGCGTGGAAGGGGTCATGCTTGGAGGGGTGGGAAATGGGCTGAAGAGTTTGTACACATTAGAAGACACTGCACCCCAGAGCCTGGAATTGAACCCAAGATTTCTGAGTCTCACAATTCCTCTCCTATTAGCAAATATATGTGAAACCCAGTGGGAAAGTGTGTCACATCCCCCTTTAGTGCTGGTATACACAGAGGATAATCTACTATTGCTATCAATCAGTTGTTAGCTCAAGTGGCAGAGGCCTCTACAGTGGATCAAAAAGTCCTACTCTGTTGATGATCCATGTGGGCAGTGATGAACTGTCAAAATATTAACAACCGGTTCCCTCCTCCTCACTCTACCAGGGGGTCATGCACCCCCACTCCCAGGACTCCTGTCCCATCCAACCCCCCACATTCCTTGACAGCCGCCCCCAGGACCCCTGCCCCATCCACCCACCTTCCCTGTTCCCTGACTGCCCCCCACCGCCCCATCCAACCCCTGCTCCTTCCTGACTGCCCCCCCAGGACCCTTGCCCCCATTCAATCCCCCTGTTCCCTGCTTTCTGACTGCCCCAACAATAATCCACCGCCCCAACTCCCCTGCTCTCTATCCAACACCCCCTCTCTGCTCCCTGCCTCCTTACCGCACTGCCTGGAGATGGGGGCTGGGCCGGGGCCGCAGGCCGGAGCCGCTCAGCCGGGGCCGGGCTGGAACCAGAGCCACTCGGGCAGAGCCGTGCCGCCTGGCCGGCCAAGATCGGGGCCGGGCCGGTTTTACCCACATACTGCCATATATTTCATGTTATAGCCATCTCAGATGATGACCCAGCACATGTTCATTTTAAAAACACTTTCANCCAGCTGGCCGAGGTCGGGGCTGGGGCCAGGGCCGGGCCGGACATGTGCCGGCTGGCGTTGGGGTCAGGGTCAGGCTGGAGCCGCGCCGCCCGGGGACAGGATTGAGGTTCGGGTTGGGAGCCAGGCCGCAGCTGTGCGGCGCCTGGAGCCCTACTCACGCCCCCGCCCACCTGCAGAAGCTGCTGCTTCCTTCTCAGCCCTCCCCGGCTTCCCGCCCAAACAGCTGATTTGCGGTAAGCCAGGGAGGGGAAGCCGGGGGAGTGTTTAGAGGAGGAGGCAGAGGCAGAGTGAGGTGAGCTGGGGCTTGATGAAGGGCAATGAGCTGCTGGAGCTTTTGTTAAATTTAAAAGCCCTTTTCGAACCGGTTGTCCCGCGTAAAAGGGTTTCTAAATTTAACAACCAGTTCCCGCAAGCCAGTGGGAACCAGCTCCAGCTCACCACTGCATGTGGGTGTCAATGAGACATCACATAACATTTCTGTTTTTTCAGTTTGCTTTTAGAAAAACCATAAAAATTACACACACACACACACACACACACACTAAAGTTACAAAGTCAAGCACTCAAAAGTTAGGAACTGACAAATTAAGGTTGCCTGATCAATCTTAATTCAGTCACTTTGTGCATATGCATTATGATCACCTACTATTTTTTCCAAGGTCCTGTTGTAGGGCAACCCCTTCTGGTGCATCCTCCCACAGATGGCCATGGCACAATATGCCTGCCTGCCTCAGTTTCCCCTTTGAATTGACACTTGAAAAGGATTATTGCAGCAAATTCAAACCATTTTATTTATATTAAGTACCACAGTCCACACATCCCTCACAATAAAAAACATTTCTGAAAACCCCAAAGTAAAACAAGGTTACAGTCCAGCAGCTCTTTCAATCCCATTCCAAGGTCACTGTTTCCCAGGTAATGCACCCAAGCCATGAACCACTCATGAACCTTTAGCCTCTATTCCAGAGCCTCACTCTCCAGGCATTCTATCAGAGTTCCAAGACATGCTTCTCTTCTGTGAGTTCTCTCCTCTAGTCCCACATCTGGTCTTTTGCAACAAACCTCTCCATCGTGTTCTGCTCAGCCAGGCCTCCCTGCCTGAGTGTCCTATTCCTGCTCCAGGAACATCCTTCCAGCACCAGCCCATTATTCTGGGTGTAGGTTCCTGCTGCCTTCCACTCAGGCCAACTGCCAGGGAGCTTCCCAGCATTCCGTTCACTCAGGCCTCTCTGCATGTGAGTCCTACTCCTGCATTTAGGATCCGCCCTCAGCATCAACCCTCTTTTTTAGGCTCAGCATCTCTTAACCAAGCTGATTCTTCCCCTTCTGAGGGGTGTCTGCATGAGCTCTCCTTTAATTCAACAGGGGTTCCTCAGCTCTGACCAGTCCTCACCATCAAGCTTTTGCTCTTCCCAATGGCTCTCTGTACCAGACATCCTCTGCACATGAGAAAACAGATAATTCTGTCTCCCAAGGCGAGTTTGAATAGTGTGCTGTAAATAAGGCATGGGACACACATTGAACAATGAGAAAATATTAGATTGCTCACTAAATGAGCACCATCCATTCTGTCCACTACAAGGCAAGAGTCCTTTGCAAAATAACAAGAACAATACTGTGTTCTTTTCAACCAAGCCAGTTACCACCATCCCAAACTTGGTCTGAATCTACAGGTACATTAGTAAGATACAGTGATCATCACAAAAAGTTAATGTTTACCAACAGACACTACAACACATTTTTCTCCTATTCCAAAGTACACGGAAAGAGAGATTTCTCCCCCTGTAATAACTGGAGTTCTTTAGATGTGTTGCCCCTATGTGTAGTGCACTTCAGGCCTGTATTTGCACTTCCGGCATCTGGGACTGGAGAATTCTTTCCAGCTGTGTCCATTTGGACCATGCATGTGATCCTGCTGTCCTAGTGCTTTTCATCCAGGGTATTAGAGGCTGCTCAGTCATCGTTCTCAGTTCCTTCTCTACCACAGGTGCCCAGGATGGGATCTGAGGCAGAGGGGAAGAAGGGGATAGTACACTGCACATAGGGGGACAACACATCTTGAAGAACTCCAGTTATTACAAGTAAGTTGCCTCTCCGAGTGCTTTTCCCTGTGTGAAGTGCCCTTCAAGTGATTCACAAGTAGTATCCTCTTTGAGAAGGTGGGTGCCTGAAGCCAGGTCCCATTATAGAATGCAGGACCCCTCAACCCAGAGAGGCATACGAGGCAGCTGCCTGTACTAAAGCACAGTGCTTTGTGACAATGTGTACTGAGCCCATTAAAGGAACAAAAGGTGGATCAGCTCACTCTCCTGAATGACATAATGATGTCTGTGTAGGACAACTTCAAATCTTTAATATACATTGTCTCATTCAGAGAAATCTGTCCTATGTCTGAAAAGCTTTTCCTTCTCCTAAATTGAATATGCACCTATAAAGTGAATCCTGTGAGCAGGACAGAAGATAGATTTTGGGAGGCTGAGAAAAAACCCTAGGTATGAGAGAAGTTTGGCTGTGGTAGCTATGTGGCTCATCAGGTTCTTGCAGAAAAGCATACTTCAGCAGCTAATCATTCAAGTAGGGACAAATGAAAATATCGATTCCTTAAGTGAGCCACTACCATGGAGAGGCATTTTGTACCTGCCTTAGGTGCAGAGAAAAGTCCAAGTGGGAATACTCCAAATAGGGACAAGCATTCTTAGAACTGTGGTAACTGAAATGCTGACTTTTTAATAGTGACCACTGTACTTTGACATTCAATATTATACAAAGGCTCAGACCCTTTTAGTAGTGATCCTGCCACATACAATGTTTGAGCATAAGGTAAATTAGTTTGAGGAAGTGACTAGTGCAGCACATTCCGGGCCGAGACAGGTCAAAAATCTATTGCTTTTTACATTTGAGTCAGTCTTACATGTACTTGAAGAAGGTTAGAAAAAATAGTTTAGACCCCTATTCTGGATTGCAATATATAATCTCATTTAATAGCACAACACAGAATAATTAAACTGTTTCTCTTATACACTTCAATGACTTTTCCCAGGAAATTCTTTAAACAATATATTTAGTTTGGCAAGAATCCTAATAGGACTGCTTTGTTGCTCCAGAAAAGATACACAGGAACTCCTCAATTAACATTGTAGTTATGTTCCTGAAAAATGCGACTTTAAGTGAAACAATGTTAAGCAAATCCAATTTCCCTGTAAGAATTAATGTAAGTGAGGGGGTTAGGGTCGAGGGAAATTTTTTTCACCAGACTAAAGACTATATCTATCTATAAAGATATATATACACATACACTGCACTGCATGTGTGTGTGTGTAAGTTTAAACGAACAATTTAATACTGGTACACAGTGATGATGATTGTGAAGCTTGGTTGAGGTGGTGAAGTCAGATGGTGGGATATTTCCCAGGGAATGCCTTACTGCTAAATGAACTAGCAATTGGCTGAGCCCTCAAGGGTTAACTCTCACAACACTCTAAAAGGCAGCAGGAACGGAGGGAGGGCAGACAGAGACACACACCCTGTGTGTGAGAGAAGAAATGTGCATTTCCCCTTTAAGTAGCTGACCCCAGGCGTAAGCACACTGCCTTGTTAATTAAATCAGCTTGCTGAGACCTGAGACAGAAGCTACTGCCTAGAAACTCTCTCCCTCCATCGTGTGTTCCCCCTGCTCTATGGAAGATGGGGTAAGCGGGGTGCAGGAGCAGGTGGGAGGGGGAGACACTCTGACATTAGCCCGCCTTTCCCCCTTCCCCCCGTACAGCAAGCAGGAGTCTCTAGGAGCAGCTTCAAGGCAGAGGGCAGGAGCAGCACATGGCAGTAGGGGGAGGGACAGCTGCTGGACAGGGAACTTAGGGGAGTGGGGAGCTGATGGGGGGCTGCTGGTCCACCCTGGTTCCAACCACCCACCAGCTAGCTGCAACAGCCTGCTCTTCCTGCAAGCAGTGGACAAAACAGGCAGCTGCCAAACGACGTTAGCAGGGAGCATTTCACAACTTTAAACGAGCTTGTTCCCTAACACTGAAACAACGTTAACCGAGACGACTTTAAGTGAGGAGTTCCTGTATAATGAAAGGACCTGGACTTTTCCCAAATTATTATACATTTCTGTCAGCAGGAGGCAGGCTGGTAACTTATTTTATAGTATTCTTTACTGTGTGTTACAACAGTAGCAGTGAGAGATACCAATCAAGATCAGACGCCCACTGGGCTAGGTACTGTACAAACATATGGTAAAGAAAAACAGAAGCACTGACCAGAGCCAGAACAAGTACAGCGTTCCCATTTGTAATTGTTTTAGGATATCATATTTTAAAAGTTTCAATTCCCAGTTTTATCTGTATCACCATAGTGCTAGCAGCCCTACCTATGGACCCTGGACTGTGCTAAGCACTGTATCAAGCAGAACAACCAGGCTCTCCCTACTCCAAAGGCCTAACAATCTAACTTCAAAACATGAACAAAAATAGACAAGAGGACCCAGAGGGGGAAGTACAAGAAAAGGGCACAATATTGCTCAGTATGATAAGCTATGGACTCGTACAGCAGCAGCTTAACCATGCTCAAGATTCTTGTAGGCATCACAGCAAAGGAGAGTTTTGAGGATGGATAATGAGGTTGCTTTGTTGATGTCCATGGGAAGTTCCTCCCAAACACATGCAGCAGCATGCAAGAAAGCACGAAGGTGCTTGTTTGAAAGAGTAACAATTGGGCAACGGAGGCTAGCATCAACATCTCAACAGAAGTGCTCTCTCCGGAGATGAATGGTAGTGTGATGACAGGCCATGAAGGCAAAATAGCCTTGAAAGTGAAGACAAACCATTTATATTTGATGCAATAGAGAAGTGGGAGCAAAGACAAAGATGGTATGGTCAAAGCAAGAAGGCTGGAAAAATCTTTGCAGCATCATTCTGAATGGATATGAGTGGGGCATGATTATTTTTGCAAAGACCAGAGAAAAGGGTATTGCAATAACTGAGATGCAAAGTGAGGGCCTGGATGAGTGTTTTAACTGTATGGATGGGTAGGAAAGGCTGTATCATAGAGATGTTATGCAGAAAAGAACATGCAAGATTTAAACATAGCCTGAAAGTGAGGACCTAGAGAGACAGGTCTGAGTTGAAGACACCAAGATTACAGACCTGAGAGACAGACAGGATTGTGATGTTGTCTACAGTGATCAAGAAAGGAGGTTGTGAGAAGGGGTTGGGTGGAGGGAAGATTAATAACTGTGTTTTAGCCACGTTAAGCCTTAGCTAATAGCTAGACAACAACTGTCAAAGAGACAGCTCAAGATTTTAGTTTGGAAACAAGATGTAGATGTACAAGTCATCAGTATGTTTTTGCAGGTGTAAAGAGAGAAGAGAAGGGGACTCAAGACAGAGTTCCATGGAACCATACTTCCACCCATTCCCTTCAAAAATAAAAGTTGAAGGGGAAAATTAGACCAATTCTCCAAAGACGCAATTAGAGAGGTAGAAGGAGAACAAGGCAAGGACAGATTTTTGATGCAAAGGGAGGACAAGATTTCAAGAAGAGGACCATGGTCAGTGGTATTGAAGGCAGCTGACATGTCAAAAACGAGAAGAAAAGAAAAGAAAAGAGAGGGCTGAAAACAGACAAGAAGTCATCAGCAATGATGGACTGGAAGTCACAGAAAGGCCAAGTGACAGGGCATGAGGGAGAGGGCTGATGGACAATGCTGACAGTGACCAATCTCCTCCACCTTCCCCTTTTCAAGAAAACTGATTTCAAACTGAAACTGGTACAGAGAAGAGCTAATAGGATGATCAAGGGAGTGGACAGTCTATCTTACAAGAGGAGACTAAAAGAGCTTGGTTTGTTTACTCTAGAAAAGTGAAAGCAGAGAGAGGACATGACTGTGCTCTATAAATACATCAGGGCTTTAAACACCAGAAAAGAGAGCTTTTTAAGCTAAAGGAGACTGTTGACATAAAAACAAAGTGGGTATAAACCATGAATAAGTTTAGGCTGGAAATTAAAAGATTTCTAAACCATCAAAGGGGTGAGATTTTGGAACAGCCTTTCAACAGGAGTAGTAGAGGAAAACAACCTAACTAGTTTTAAGACAGAGCTTAATACATTTATAAATGGGATTATGTGACAGGGTTGCCCATGATAGCAAGGAACTGGACTCTGTAATTCAGGAGGTCCTTTACAGTCCTATGGTCCATGTTCTGACATCAGATAGGGGAAGCTCACCAACAGAGAGATTAGAAAAAGCAGTGCTTGGTAAAGTGAATGGTCCTTTTGTTGAATGGAAGAGTTGAATCAGGGCTACAGGACTAATGAAGTGAAGGTGAGGAAACATGCACCAAAGGGGTCCAATGGGTCATCAACATGGAAGCTGAACTCTCTGTGGATTAGTGTGATGAGAGGGAGCCTACACCAGTGGACAAAATTGGAGGGACAGGCTGATGGGGGGATTAGAAGATTTAAAAACACCACAAAAAAGAGTTATGGGAATTTAAAAATAATTCATTCCTTCTATTTAGAGGACAAACATTTTTCTTTTACATTCATCTTTTCAGCCACCACTGCCATAATATTGGACATTTTGGAGTAGTTTCCCAACATGTCACTAGGGTGTGATGGGATAATTCAACCAATTAATCAAATAAACTAAAAAATAAGGGATACACAATATTCCTTTCTTGTTTCCATGCACTACGACATTACAGTTTGACCTATCTGACCACATATGTCTTTTATCCAAACCTGAAAAAAGTATAGGCGAGGACACTTTCCTTCATCCCGTACTGCCAAGACAGAAAAAATGTTTTTGCAATGCCCTTTATAAAAGCATAAAATAAAGGTTTTCCTCTCTATTTCTGGCAATAAGTATGGAAAAGTATATGCAAGAGGCCAAATCGTGAGGTAGTATATAATGGCATAAATTCACTGTCATCTTAAAGTTATGCTAGTGTATACTACAAGAGGATCAGGCCTAAAAATGAGCTTTGTTACTATCTATCATATCCAATATCAAAGCTCTTACTTCCTTTGAGTATAAGTTGAGAACAGTATTCACTAACCTGGAAAGAATGTGGCTGCCCACAGGAAGGAGAATAAGCTATACCGGTATAATATGAATGTAACTGCATCTACAGTACAGAAGCTGTACCAGCATACACATTATGATTAAAAAAAAGTCATACCCTCTAATCATAATAGTTATACTGGTACAAAAATCCATGTACAAATCAGGCCTCAGTATAATTTTACATGATCCAGAAGCTGAATACTAATATTTTTAGTATTCTAGTAGAGACTTCCTGGGGTTTTTTTTAAACACTTTTAACGGATTTCCTTTTCATTTTCAGATATTTTAGAAGAGTAACAAATTATCAAAGATGTAATACTAATCAGTCAAATGTCAAATCAAAAGGAACTTTCTTAAGGGGACAATCAGAAGAATGCATAATACTGGAGAAAATGCACAGACAATGTGAGTCTACAAAATCTAAAAAAGCATTTTAGTGTGGAAAGGGAACATTGATGAATTTTATTATTTAATACTTAAAATCTTATACAATGTCAGATAAGGAAGAGTTCTCTCTCACCCATATCCTTCTTCCTTCTATTCCTGGCTTATTAATTTCATCACATGCAATGGTAAAGTAATAAGCAGCTTAATTACTGCCTGCATTACATTTACTAATGAGGATGATAATTGGCTGCAACTCCATGCTGCACATAACATCTGTTCTTTTCCTTTCATAGGTACTGAAATACATATTCTCTGTTGCCTGGGTAACCAACATCTTTCCCTGAATAAAATCTAACATTTTAAAGGGACACTATCAACTATAGTCACTTCTGTCTGATTTTCTCTCCCCTATTGTTAGTATAAGTGAGTGGTTTTCAAACTTTTTACCATCATGTGTCACTTTTATCAGATAAAATAAGCTCAGACCCCTCCTTCACATGTACTAAAGGTAACATTCGTTTTGCCATCTCTTAGCTGAACAGAGGTCAATTTCGTGGCATTGCACTAGGTTAGTTTCCATTGTTGAGTGGTGACATTCTGGAGCATGGTGTAATTTGTTTATCTATATCAGTGGTTCCCAAACTGGGGTTCATGAACCCCCCAGGGAAAAAAATTCCTAATGGCGGACAGAGCTGTCTCTAGGGACCCCGGCCAGCAGGGCTTCCAAGAGCTAAGCAGATCAAAGCAAGCATATCTATCACACTGAGGAGGTTTAAACGTCAATACTCCCTATAAGAGATGGAAAGGGATGTGGATATTTAAAAATTAAATAGGCAGCTAGTATTAATAGATTCAGTAGCTCATAACCTTTACAGAGATATGTTACATGGCACATGTAGCATACAATACATTCTAGTTATGATATATATGTACACACATACATACGCATGTTTCTATAAAGCCTTATGGGGGGCACCGATCGTCACAGACACTACTCCCACTAGCTCTCATCAAGCTAGCCTGCTAAAAATAGAATGCAGCCATGGCAGTGCAAGAGTCTAACTGCCCTGAATACCTGTCTATGGTCTGGACAGGACTGTATTTGGGGTGACTAGCCCCTCATACCACAGCTACATTCTATTTTTAGCACACTAGCTCAATCAGAGATAACATGAGCATGTTTCCTTGAGTGAGGAATTATACCCCCAGCTTGAAGTGTATCCAGGTACCGAGGTATGCACGATGTCCAGGAGTTGCGCATGATTTTTCCTGGATCACCTCAACTAGATCTCAGGTGTGTTAGCCAGTTTGTGTAACAAGTCCTGAAATCTCCTGTGTTTATCTGAGGTTGAAGTAGATGATGCAGGGACTACAGCCTCATCCACAGATGATTATAATAGTGAGCCAGGGCAGGATGGTCCTCTGTTTTGTGACTCCTCATCAGAGTCAGGAATGGTCTGCTCAACTGGCAGTAGAGCAGACCAAGCTGGCTATAAAGCTCTCTTGTGAGGTGGAGAAAAGGCTCTAGCTCTGGACTGGGATGTAGACAATGGTCTTCTAGCATGATGCATTCCCAAAAGAGCCTAATAAGGCCAAGGATGTCGATAAGCATAAGGGGCAGGTGACAATGGGGGCGGACCTGGGAGTAGTATCCCTCTTTGAGCTACGTCTAGGATAATAAAACTCACCCTTTGACTCCCACTTGGACATATGCTGGCCTGAATACCTAGACGCCATGGAATGAGCTGGTGAAAGCGCCATAAAGCCCTCAGCACCTGAGGAGGAGAATGAACAGTCCTCCTGAGGAGGAGGACCTGTACCAGCAGGCATGCCAGGAGCACCTGGCTGGTAGTGCTGATATACTCTGTACCACTGCCAGAACAGCAGAGGAAGAGGCACCTTCACCACTACAAGTCCTGGGAAGTTCAGTAGCAAAGAAACCAGAATAGGATTTTGGTCCCTAATACATTAGTGTCAAAAAATAGACAAGTAGATTGTGTTAGGACTGGACGCCTCAGTGAAATGAGGTCAGTAACCATCAATTTATGTGGTACTGAAGTAGCTTGTCATGAGGCACAGTGACAATGTCAGGAGGACCCTTTTTGGGCCTTGGGCTACCTTTTATCTGAGTTTGTGATGATTTATGTCTCCTCAAGGAAAGGCCTAGTGATTGAGACTAGATCTCTTCCCCTCAAGACTCAGTGCTCTTCCCTTCTCAGGAACTTCAGCTCCACATGTAGAGGAGCCAGCAGGAGCAGTTTCAGATAATTGCTCAGAAGTTTCTGCCCCAGACATCCTAGAGTCTAAAAATGTTCCTTTTGGAGAGGTCAGTGCACCCATCTTCAAGCAAGATACCCTAACTTCACAGACGGCACATCTTTCTCTAATGTGCCCTTCACCCAGATATAGTACATATCCAACGTGCCCATCCCTGAGAGGTATTAAAGCCTCGCATTGAATTTTTGAAGCCTGGAGATTTGTGTTCAGTTATACAACTGATCCTAGTATATGGACTCACAGGCAAAACAAAGATGTTAATTTCCTTATAAAGGGAAGAAAGGAAATGCTATCAAAAAAATCTATATTAATATCTAATTACTAAGGACCTAACTACCTACAAGTGCTGACATAAAGAATAAGCTGCACTAATGAGTGAAGAAGTTAGGAAACTGCAAGTTTTGGCTCAACTCAGCTACAAGCAGTGAGAAGTTGAAGGGCAGGTGGAGTAATCTCATCCTTTTTGCCTTTTTGGAGGCAAAAGGACAGGACAGGCACCAGAAGCAGCTCCAACAGACACGGCTGACCACAACAATCCAACTTGAGTGCACTAGGCACATGCGCACCAAGATGAATATTTTTATATTATATATATATTTATGTATACACACAAACACACACGGACAAGCACTTTAAGTAGCAGTAGACAAGACCTTGTGCAGAGAAGGTGGCAGGATTTAAGGAAGAAGACTAATGTTGCTAATAAGTGGTGGAGACTATAGGGATAGGATTCAACAATGGAAGAGCAGTATTGCTGTTTGGTTGGGTACATGGCAGAGTTACACAGCAGAGAATAAATCTACAGTGGATGAAGCAAGTGAGGTCACAGGACTTGCAACGCCATTCAGCAGGATAGATACAGAAGTGGACAAAGAAAATGTTGGGAACGAGCCAAGACTGTGGGTGATGAGATTAACTTTGTGGTGTAGAGAGGGTATGGGTGCCAAAAGATAAGAGCAGTGCAGAATGAAGGGTGTAAACAAAAGAGTCTACTGAAATAAGGAACAGAGCCAGGAAGCACAGTGGGAAACTTCTGGTAGCAAACTCACATCCCATCTCTGAAATACAGTAAGTAGTCCAGCAGACATCACTAGGCATGCCATTTAAAACACTTCACAACTTGCAGTTATACTGGTTCCTTTTTAAGAGATATTTAAATTCCTTTTACTAATTAAGTTCCCTGCCACCCATCTTCATTAAATAAGTATACCATTTATGAGAGTGCATGATTAATTGATTTTACTAAATATTAAATCCAGCTTATAGAGCTATGGACAGGCACTCAAAACGAAACACATTCAACAGAATACTATCAATTTATAGGATAATATGTATTTCATATAATTCATTTGTGACTAGACAAAGGAAAATAATTCCATATATCAAAAACCCTTTACAAAATAAGTAGGGCTGTCAAGCGATTAAAAAATTAATCACAATTAACTGCGCTGTTAAACAATAATAGAATACCATTTTTTTAAATATTTTTGGATGTTTTCTACATTTTCAAATATATTGATTTCAGTTATAACACAGAATACAAAGAATACAGTGCTCACTTTATATTATTTTTATTACAAATATCTGCACTGTAAAAACCAAAAAAATTTTATTTTTCAATTCACCTAATACAAGTACTGTAGTACAATCTCTTTATAATGAAAGTTGAACTTACAAATATAGAATTATGTCCAAAAAAATAACTGCATTCAAAAACAAAACAATGTAAAACTTTAGAACCTACAACTCCACTCAGTCCTATTTCAGCCAATCACTCAGACAAACAAGTTTGGATATAATTTCCAGGAGATAATGCTGTCTGCTTCTTGTTTACAATGTCACCTGAAAGTGAGAACAGGCATTCACACGGCACTATTGTAGCCGGCGTTGCAAGATCTTTACGTGACAGATGCGCTAAAGATTCGTATGTCCCTTCATGCTTTAACCACCATTCCAGAGGACATGCGTCCATACTGATGATGGTTCTGCTCGATAACGATCCAAAGCAGAGCAGACCGATGCATGTTCATTTTCATCATTTGTCTCAGATGCCACCAGCAGAAGGCTGATTTTCTTTTTTGGTGGTTAGGGTTCTGTAGTTTCCACATTGGGGTGTTGCTCTTCTAAGACTTCCGAAAGCATGCTCCTCAACTCATCCCTCTCAGATTTTGGACAGCACTTCAGATTTTTAAACCTTGGGTCAAGTGCTGTAGCTTTTTTAGAAATCTCACATTGGTACCTTCTTTGCATTTTGTCAAATTTGCAGTGAAAATGTTTGTTTTAAGAGCGTGTGCTGGTTCATCATCTGAGACTGCTATAACATGAAATATATGGCAGAATGCAGGTAAAACAGAACAGGAGACATACAATTCTCCCCCAAGGAGTTCAGTCAAAAATTAACTAATGCATTCTTTTTTAACGAGCAGCATAAGCATGGAAGCATGTCCTCTGGAATATTGGTCGAAGCATGAAGGAGCATACAAACATTTAGCATATCTGGCACATAAATACCTTGCAACTCCTGTTCTCACTTTCAGGTGACATTGTAAGTAAGAAGCAGGCAGCAGTATCTCCCGTAAATGTAAACAAACTTGTTTGTCTTAGTGATTGGTTAATCAGGAAGTAGGACTGAGTGGACTTGTATCTTAAGTTTTATATTGTTTTGTTTTTGAGTGCAGTTGTGTAACAAAAAAAATCTACATTTGTGAGTTACACTTACACGATAAAGAGATTGCACTACAGTATTTGTATAAGGTAAATTGAAAAATACTATTTCTTTTATTATTTTTACAGTGCAAATATTTGTAACAAAAAATTATAAAGTGAACACTGTATACTTTGTATTTTGTGTTGAAATAGAAATCAATATATTTGAAAATGTAGAAAAATATCCAAAAATATTTAATAAATTTCAATTGATATTCTACTGTTTAACAGTGTGATTAATCCTGATTAATATTTTTGAGTTAAGCGTGTGAATTAATTGCTATTAATCGACAGCCCTAAAAATAAGATAACATAACACCTATTTAATAATAACTTCTCAAACCAAAGTACAATGAAAATGTTAAACATTTTCTATTTTACCACATTTTGTTTCAAATGTTGCACGGTCCTGAACGTTGTAATAGGCATTTTACCTTCCCTAACATACAAACATAATTTTGTAAAATAAGTTACATTTCCCCCACTCATACACCCCCACTAAAACAACAAAATATATACTACTGACAATTTCTGCCTATACTTTCAGGCCTGATCTAATACCCCCTGAAGTTAATGGAAAAACTATTCCTCCTCTCTATTTATTCAGTGTCATTCCAACTTACTTTACTGGCCAAAGCAAGTATTTACTACTTTCTACTTCTTTGTGCAGGGTCAACACACGTATGGAAGATAAAGATTGTATTTTATTCATAATGAACAGAACTAATAATCAAGTTCTGATGACAGAGTCTTTATTATTAGTAGTGCGACTCAGAACTCATTGTGAAACTAAAATTTCAGATTGAGTTTACAGAATAGTAGCTAAAATACGTGTTTTTATTTGTCACATGAGTAAATCCGATCTGCAAGCCATTTAAACAATATGATAACCTGTGTCAATTTTATTAAGTCACTTTTCAAAGCAGACCTGCACTATAACAAAAAATTACATTTACTTTAAAGGATGTTTAAAAAGTTGACAAAAACAAGAATACTCAGAAATAACACTGACATTTCATTAGTTATTAACATGGATCTGCTTTATACCCTTCCTTGGATGCACGCCTAAACATACTATATTGATTAGCTTGCAGGGGGCAAGGGGTAAAAGTGGGGGGAAGTTGATGTATAAAAATATCTAGTTACATTAGATTTTAAAAGCAATATTATTTTGGTCAGTAATGTCAGCTGCTAAGACACTGAAAAGAGGCAGATCTGCTGAATGAAGAGGCACCATTTTCACATTTTTCTTATAATCTCTCTCTAAAGTAAAAAAAGGATAATGAATACTGTAGCGCGGCAATGCTTCATTGCTGCGGTGCCTCCTGCTGGTTGTCCAGGGAAATTAGCTTGTTCCAGCCCAGAGCAGCCTCTGCAAGCCGGTGTCTTGCCTTCTGCTGGCCCCCCGTGTCCCTCCCAGGCCCCGGTGCCCCTTTTCCTTGGGTTCTGCCCCCTGGCAGTACCCCCACCGCTCTGGGTCTCCCCTGCCCGGGGAACCACCAACCCTCTATCCCCCACCTCGCCTGAGTCTATGGCTACTGCCAGTTACCATCTAGTCCCCGCTCACTGGAACTGACTTCAGTGTACAAGCCATTCATCATTGGCAAAGGGTTGTTTGAACCTGCTGCCTTTTGCCTACCCTTGGGCTGCACCTCTGCAACCCCAGTACCCTTCCCGGCCTTTACCAAGGCCTGCAGCCTGGAGCTATTCCAGCCTGGAGCTCCCCAGCTCCTCTGGCCTTTCCCCAGCCCTGCTCCACTCTAGGTACCCTGCCGAGCTCCCAAGCAGCCAGGCCCATCTCTGTCCACATCTAGAGAGAGAAACTCTCTGAGGTCCAGCCTAATACCCCGTTATAGGGCCAGTTGTGGCCTGATTCGGGTGTGGCCCAGCTGCACCTGCTTCCCCAATCAGCCCAGGCTTACTGGTTCCCCGCCACAGCCCTCTCACAGGGCTGTTTTAAGCCCTTCAGGGCGGGAGCGGGGTTACTGGCCCGCTACACATACCCATAAATTATAACTTCTCTTATGCTTTAAAAAGCTGTTCTGTACTCCCTTATGAAAACTGTATTTAAATTTCACAGTTTATACAGGATTAGGCAATGTAATTTGAGTAAATCTCATTTTACCCATGGCATGCAGATCAGAAGGGGCTGTCATGTTGCTAAACAAATAACTTTTCTGCTGTTGATTCATGTTTTATAAAGCCCATAATATGTAGACTATTCTAGCTAATACATGCCTAACATTAATAAAAAAATCCCTTACATTTATAATATATAGTTATATCACTACCTCCAGCTACTGAAATAGGGAGTGGAGTTTCGAAGCTTCCATAAACACAAACATTCTATTTTCACATTCAAAAGAAATTGCTACAGAAATTGCTACTACAGAACTGTTTTTTTCAAGAGATACATGGTAGATTGGGGGCGAGGCGGGGGGATGGTTGTTAATGTCTCACTTTATTTAAACTATGCTCTAAAAAAGCAGATGGAATAGAAGTAGAAAGTTACCTTCCACGTCACAGCAAATATTGCAAAGTGCTGATGAAGTCTAAGATCCAGGACAAAAAGGAAGGCTTGGACATGGATGCAAGTCCTCTGTTTTGCTTAAAGATTACTAATTAATGAACAATCATGTAAGTTATAAAATACAGTTTGTAATTGTGTCTTAAACATTAAAGATATGTTACCTATGTAACACTTTATGCCTTCAAAATACTTTAACACTGAATAATTAATCCTCACTCTTATAAGGTGAATTTATTTCACATTTCTAAAATGCAGAAAGATCAGGTGACCACAAATTATTGCCATAGCCTGGGGAAGAACCCAGAATTTATTAGTTTCATGTTTAGTCCAACAGACCACATGGACTCTAAAACATTGCTGATGCTCAAAACCATTTGGTCCCTCTGGCATGTTGTAGCGCACCTTGCGCCCCCACTCCAAGTGGTATACATGAATGCTACAGTCTTCTTGGATTAGTTTTCAGGAAAGCTAAATTAAAGTTATAATCCAAACAATTTCATTTTGTAGCATGTTAATGTCTGTATGGACAGAGGTAACTTGAAATGGTTCATCTAGTCCTCCCACTAGTGTCCCACAGTACATGGACAGCCTTTTGAAGACACTCAAAATCTGCTATTTCTGGGAGCTTTGCCAGAAACCAATGTATTGACACAGGGTGTTGCAACTGAAATGGTTTTGAATCCTAGTCTTAATACTGACACAAAGGCAAAACTGCAACAATTCAGAACACTCATCACCATCACTAGTGCAGACGCAACAAACCATTTGTGACTAAACTAGAGCAATACAACTAGTTCAAAAAGGAATAGCTCACTTCTCTATCCTGAAAGACCACTGATCTAAAAGCTTAAATATTTAAATTCAGTTTATTTTCCCCTACAAAGGAATTCAGTGAAATTTAGAACTAAGTGCACTATATCGGGTTACATTATACAGAGCAAATTAAAAATAAGCCTTGAATCAAGTTCATGGAATTTATTAAGTGCTACAAAATAAGAGTTTTGATTATATAATAGTTTTTAAGATGTTTACAATTCAGACTGACTGGAAAGTTACAATATGGAAGCTAGTTTCAGTGGTAGTCGTGTTAGTCTGTATCAGCAAAAAAAGGAGGAGTCCTTGTGGCACCTTACGGACTAACAAATTTATTTGGGCATAAGCTTTCATGGGCTAAACCCACTTCATCAGATGCATGAAGTAAAAGATATAGGAGCAGGTATAAAATGAAAGGATGTGGGGAGCTTTACCAAGTGTTAAGTTAGTCTAACAAGATAAATCAATTAACAGCAGGATACCAAGGGAGGAGAAATAACTTTTGAAGTGGTAAGAGAGTAGCCCATTACAGACAGTTGACAAGGTGTGAGTAACAGTAGGGAGTATTAGTGTTAGGGAAATTAAGTTTAGGTTTTGTAATGACTCAATCACTCTCAGTCTTTATTCAGGTCTAATCTGATGGTATCTAGTTTGCAAATTAATTCCAGTTCTGTAGCTTCACGCTGGAGTCTGTTTTTGAAGGTTTTTTGTTGACTAATTGCTACTTTGAGGTCTATTATTGAAAGACCAGAGAGACTGAAGTGTTCTCCTACTGATTTCTGAATGGAGACTGTGCTTCAAGAGAGGTGTTAGAGAAAGAGGAGTCAGTCTCCAAGGGCATAGCTCAAGTCAAACTGATCAATGCATTAGTAAAACAAGACTAGTGAGTTTTGACTCTCTGGGCTCCAATATCACACATGGGCTCTGATGGCTACCTAAAGTTAAAGTAATTTAGAAATCTTGATATGCATGATATAAAAATATTACCAGAATCCCTTAATAGAATTGAAGTCCTCTAATTCACTTACTTGTAACACAACTTGTTCTGTATGTAATATACAGTAAAAAAAGAATGTTGATATTTATCTTAAAACTGTTTAACCTTTTGATTTACCTAAGTGATGGTTGTAATGTGTTAAATTTTGATTAACTGCTGTAAACATTAGGTATAACCAAAGTGGCAATACTTATGGTAAAAGGGGGTATTTGACAGGGTACATTATTTAGTCCTAACATATAATCCAACAGTTGATCTCTTATGTAAAGATGGATTTAAAACTTAGCTTTCAAAATTTATTTTAATAAGCTTAGTCAAACTTGTTGGCTGCTTCTCACATTCTTTGGAGAAAATTGTATTAGCAAACAGCCGGTCCATACGCTCTGTTTAATAGGATATATTATATTTATTATTCCAATTGTTGGTAAAAAAGAACACTAAGTATAAGATGAAAAGCCAATTTTGCACAAATGTTTCATAAACTTTCTAGAATTTTTTTTTTTTTTTTTACACTACTGCATGTTATTCACTGGTTTTCCATTCTCATTCTGACAAGAACACAGAAGTCAAAATGATGAAGGTAACAAAAGAAAAATATAACGCTGGGTATCCAAAGCATGATTTCAAGTACTTCAAATGATGAATATCTAAGAAAGGTATCTTCAAGATTCAGAGAAAAATTAAACTTCCTTGAAAAGATATGTTAATGCTCAGGTCATATCAAGGAATTGTTACAAGATTAAGCTTATTCATATACATCAAGACCGGGGTCTTTCATTGCATGATCATGCAACAGTGGACACTGTAGATCTTACTACTGTATTTTACGAATACAAAATATTTTCTACCCAGTATTATAAAGATACTGTAAAAGTACTCCTACATAAGCTATTAAACTGATAAGAATCTTAGTAGACAATCTTAAATCTACATAAGTGTGCACTGGTAGTTATGTTGTAGCTCATGCAGATGCATTAGTAATGTTGTAGCTTATGGATCTCTTCAGAAGCAGATTTCCAGATTACACAAGTACAGTGCAGGTTTTAGTGTATGCAACTATATATCTCAATAAAAATCACAGACTTACTACTGCTTTCAACAAGTACAACACTGGAGTAATTTTCAATGAAGAGAGAGTGATAGTCACAAATAGTTTCTGGATATAAGGAATAAGTGCTGACTCCCAAACCACAAGCCAATGAATGGCCTGCTCTCTTCCTTTCACTAAATAAAAAGGGTAAAAATAAGTGGCAGACAGTGTGTATGGGGGGAGAGATCTTGCCATTTCCTCATGCTCCAATATTACACTATGTATTTAGACTATGATGGTGCTGTTCTGATGCTATCAAGTCTTACATGTCATGGCCAGAAATTGATTCAGTAAATTTTTTCCAAGCCCAGAAGGAACTGACATACCCAATTATTTTGGAGGTAGCAACTGAAAAAGAGAATGATACAGGAAATACTTACCTCTTTATTTCTTTTCTCTGAAGCAGCTTTTCCATCAATCCAACCCTGTAGGTTCATGGTCCTTTTGCTATAGGAAGATCAGCACTGACTCTAGGAACCATTACCTATTTGACACAATCAGCTATATGAGCCCTCTCCTTTCTATGGACAAGGAACAAAAACAGAGGTAAAGGAAGAAAGGCAAGGCGCAAAAATGATTTGCCAAGTCCTAACAAAGGACTGATAAACTGATCCGGAATCTCTCTGGAGAAAGATAGCGGACTTCGCATTTCTTCTTGACAGAAAAAGTCAGCCTCTAGGTCACAAAGCTATACCTGATATCCTCCCATCTTGTGCAATGTCTTCTATATATAATACTTTTGAACCTGTGGACAGCTGAATGACCTCTTAACACAGTGATAAATTCCTGTGACCTCAGGATTTGATCAGGTATAACATGGTCAAACATCAGAAACAGGATGGGTTGTCAGCTATCCTGAACACCCAGTCAATCAGGTTGTTTGCATCACATGTGCCTTTCCTATATGCAACTTCATTCAGTGGAGCCACATATACAGCACCATGAAGATGAGCCCCAGTTTTGGAGACTGGCATCCATCCTGATCTTCCTCTGAAATTTGTATTATGGATGCCAAAAGAACTATCCACACAATAATATGGCCTCCTTCGTCTGAATGCTTTACTCTCACCTATGTAATGTTGAGCTTTTCAAGAGAAATGTGTAGTCTTCCTATTTGTAATACAAACATCAGAAAGGAAGTTACTGAGCTTTTGTACTATAAACTGGTTTTAAATCTGAGGACTAATTTCCTCTTCTTACATAGACACTCACTCTCTCTGAATCTGCTCTCTCCATTGACACCTATAGAGACATCTCTACCAATCCAGTCTCTTTTCTGTAGGACTTCATAGGTTTGCATAAGCAAACCCTGTAGTGCAGGTTTTGAGGTACATTTTTGGCCAAGCTTTGAACACTGTGTCCAATCAATTCCAAAATTTCAGGGAATATTCTAGACATCAGGAGTCAGAAGCCTATTGATTTGGAGGAGAACAACAATATTGAAAAAGGGAAAACAAGACATGCTCAGCCACAGTCTCCTGTTGATGGCAACTCATTAATACCTTCCCTCAGAAAAATATCCCCTTCACCCTCCCAGTGGAATTTAAAATGTTCACACCCTGATCTCTGAATGATCAAAAGAGAAACAATTGCTCTCCCTGCTTGGAGCTTTGGGGTGGATGTGCAGCCCCCCTAAGCAGTCAGAGGGAGAGAACAGAGAAGAAGCTACTTTCATTCCTTCCTCATACTTTGCCTCCTCAAAGCCTGCTCCATTTGGGCAAGGGAAGGCATCAGCCATCCATACCGCCATTCAATAAGGGAGGAAGAAAAGGTTAGGTATCCTTTGGAGGGATGCAGGAGAGAGACACAGAGTCCCTAGTATGGTGGGGCAAATGGCAGACAGGGAAGACAATCCTTAGTATGGTGGAGAGAATGGGCAACCCTGGTGGGTGGGAGGGATGGGCAAGGAAGAGGGAAGAAAGCCCCTGGTATGGTGAGGAGAATGGGCCACCCTGCTGTAGTGAGAGAAGGGAATCAGGAGGCACGCAGGACATCTGCAAGGGGAGATTGGGAGGTTATAGTGAATCCCTGAAATAGAGGGGATTGGGAGAGTGTCACATAAGGAGCTTATAGGGTGGAATGCATGAATACAAGGAGCCCCTGGTGTGTGCACTGAGCTTGACCCACAGAAGCTATGAAGTATGCCCCACAGTGACCCCTTTAGTCTATCTTATTTGACAAAAGGAAGAGTACGTTCTTCTGTTTCGACTACCTGAGCCATCATCTTCCCTAAAGTTACTCAGTGTTTGCCAACCTTAAATTTTACTGAGGCCAGCAGTAGTTTGCCATGCCATATCAGCCACAGAAGTTTTACTATGGAATTTGTGAGAAATGTTCTGGAGATGAATAAGTCATCCGCTGAGGCAGCCAAAATAAAACAAGCAAAAGACTTTTATTTTCTGTAGAATTAAAAGCTTTATGTAATAGTTGTGTCATTTTTCTAGGTTGTCTTGAGCTCTTGAACCAAGCTAGAACAGTTCAAAAAAAGAAAAAGCAAGACTATGATGCTGACATATTTCCATGTCAGCATACAGACGTTATTAAACAGACACTAGTATGAACATATGGTCTCATAGAGAAGGAAAAGTTATACATGTGAGAACTTAACCCTCCCCCACAAAATATTAATACAATTTAAAACTAAGGGAGTAGAAATGCAGAGATGATAAAAGTATCACTGCTGTCAGAAGACTGTATGCTAACTGAACACATTCTAGCACTAATATTAAAAAACAGCTGTTATTCCCTCAAAGGCAGAAATTCCAGCAGGCAGGTCATAGAGGTAGATTCTTTTAATTGTAATTGGAGAGCCCTGCAACTACCTACAATCTCCACAGTGAACTACCTTAATTTAATAGTGACAGGCACTTTAAAGAACAGTACTTTTAGCTGCTAAGCCTCCTTAGATTACACAAAATTACCATGTATAGTGTGCTAAACAGAAGTCAGTGGCCTCTCCAATTCTTGACCACCATGAGCTTCTATTGTCACGTGATACTGTGTGCGTCAGAACAGCTTATTTTTGTATTAGGGTACTAAAGTAAAAAGCCAGAGGCATACATCTTATATTTGTAAGCACTGACCACGATGTCAGCATTCAAATATATTAGATCAAGCAAATGCATCTCTTTTACAATGATGCAGCAGGTATTGCATTATAAAATTGTATTCCCCTAACAAATACTTTAACCCTAATGCACAATTATTTTCAGTCTCAAAAAACATCAAAATGATCAAATTCTGCCTTCAGATACAGACATGCAATTCCTATTATTATTAGGAATCCTACTGACATCACTAGGACATGCATACACTTACAATGAAAGAAAGCATTAAAGCAAAATGGAAAAGTAGTCTTAAGACAACTTTCTTTATGAAGGAGACCACAGAATGTAACAAGAGAACAGTGCATTTTCAGACATAAAAACAAGAGTAGGTTACCATTACACTGATATAGAACACATTAGTGACCTTTTTATAGTGGCAACTCAAGTCTCTTTTGAAACCTTAAATATTTTTTAAATTTAACTGATATAGTTTTTAAAACAATACTTTTGTTTTTTTAACCCTGGCAAATAAAGACACAGAGACAAAATTATACTGAAAAAATATATATTATATCCTTGCCACAGATCTGACATTTACAAGTAGTTTTTTAATATATTTTCAAAACATTAATTTTAGTGGAAGCGTATATTGGAATAAACCTTCAAATTTTCATACCTAAAGTGAAAAGTTTATACTTTAAGCCTTTGGTTGTATTATTCACAGAACAAGACATACATTATCCATTGCATAACAAAGTATAACAAGATATTTTCTTTTGTTTATGTCCACTTACTGCAATCTCTCTACAGGCCGACATCGATATCCCTGTACCTTCAATTTGCTTCAGTGCATACTCCTTTTCATCTTTTCTGTGCACAAAAACAAAAAAGAGGAATATTTTATAGATTGCATTTATAGTCACTTAAACTGATAAAATGCAAGTACATTACACTGAATTTTGTCTACTTAAACTACATCAAGACACTGAAACACTAACTTCTTATAACATGAATTACAGCAGAATGAGGATCAAGAAGAATCAAACCATCTTTAACCACTGTAACAATCATCAAAACTAAAAAAGTGAAAATTGTAGTAAGAAAAAGCTTTCAATCTGTAAATATCTACATCTCTTGAAACCATCAAACATTTATAAGGATCCCTATAAAGAAACTCCATGGGCCCTTTTTCCAGACCTTAACAGAATATCAAACATAAAAATATATATACACAAACACAAAGCAGCTGCAAGATTCTCTCAGAAGATCTTGCAACCATGCAAATGGCTCAAATCCAAATAAAATTGTAATAGTCTACTTCTAACCGTAAAGCCTTTTATGTTTTGAAGATTTAATATATCACTGAAAGAATATCAAGCTCACAATGCGGGTTTTTAAGACACAGTTTTCCTTACTATACTGCAACAGATCTAGCAATTCTTTGTTGGGTCCTCATCACTGACAGTTTCAAACTTCATGTGCCCTGTACAGTTCAGTGCACCCTGCAGGGGAAAGTCCTAGAATCTGAGATGTTCCCACTAAATAGGCTATCATGCATTTAAACAACCACAATACAGTATACCTAATCAAAGGGTTGGCTAGTAAGAAGTAGGGAAAACCCAGAAGGATAAAGCAGTCTCACCAAGTCCCACTCATGCTCCAACTTAACCTCCTTATTGTCTGTAGTTAAGGTTACAATTATCTTCCATAATAACGCTTGTTTTTGTAATCCTATACCTTTGGACACAAAATTTGTTTGGCTTGAAAGTTGTCAGATTTATTCTTAAGAAAAAGGAGTATTGGAAAAGTTACACTGATTGGAAATTGAGTTTTGTCTAATTTTGTCTCACCCTAACTCAAAAGTGAATTATTACTCCTCCTTTAAACTAACCCTCTTGTTACGTCTACAAAGGGTTTGCTAGTTAGGTTTGAAAATACATTTTAACAAAGCCAAAGTTCTTGATTTTTGTGGTGAGCAATTCAGGGGCAATCATGCTCTATTTATTTCAACAAGAGAGTTTGGTTTTTGTTGGTTGGGTCTTTCTGCCATTGCCTTCTGCAGAAGTAAGGTTAAACATCTTAATATACATATGCCCTCTATTAGCAGCTTAGAAAAAACAAAGGTCCTTCTGTAAATGAAAGCTAACACTTTCCTTTAGTTTAAGCAGTAAAGGCCCGGTCCAATAGTTTTTGCAACTATTGGACTGGGGTTCTAATTGAGTTTACTGTGGAGACCTAGCAGCCTCTTCATACGGAGACCTGTAATTATGGTACCATTCTAAGGGAGATTTAAAAAAAAAAAAATCAGCCTTATAACTGCAAAAAACCTTCATGCATTCTGAAGTGTATAGCGGACTCACCAAGAACTAGAATACATTTTGAAATATACGTACTTTGAAATTATAGCTTCAGATTTTTTATATTTTGGGGGGCAAAGTGCAAGTTTATGTTCCTTAAATCAAATGAAAGATTACAAAGTTTGAAAACACAGGTAACTTTTGATTTGGGACTTGTGTAAGAGGCAGTTTTCAAGGGCAGGAATTAAAAACGTTTAAGAAATTGCCATTATTGAAGAACAAGACCCGATTTTCTGTCAGTAAAACTGATTGCAAAAAGACAGATAAGAACATAAGAACGGCCATACTGGGTCAGACCAAAGGTACATCTAGCCGAGTATCCTGTTTTCCGACAGTGGCCAGTGCCAGGTGTCCCAGAGGGAATGAACAGAACAGCTAATCATCAAGTAATTTATCCCCTGTTGCCCATTCCCAGCTTCTGGCAAACAGAGGCTAGGGACACCATCCTTGCCCATCAATGGACCTATCCTCTGTGAACTTACCTCTGGCAAGGAGTTCCACAGGTTGACTGTGCATTGTGTGAAAAAACACTTCCTTATTTACTTTCTCCACACCAGTCATGATTTTATAGACCTTTATCATATCCCCCTCCCCCCAGTCATCTCTTTTCCAAGCTGAAAAGTCCCAGTCTTATTAATCTCTCCTCATATGGCAGCCGTTCCATAGCCCTAATAGTAGCTAGCCACAAAAATTGAGACTATTTCAGAACTGGGCAGGGCTACTTTTAAGAAGAGTGAAAAGAAATTTTAGAATCTACTGAAGTAACTGACTCTATTTGTGTGTCCCCTGCCCATCCAAAAATAAAACAAACAAACAAAAAAAACCAGTCCTTTAGCCTAGGGGGAATGTACACAGGTCTATTTTTCAGATGAGGTAACTGAGGAACTGAATTTAAGTAGATTGTCAGAAGTTACATTGACAGAGCCAAGAAGGGATTCTTTAGGGCTGGTCTACATGGGGGAAGGGGGGGGGAAGTGTCAATGTAAGATACGCAACTTCAGCTACAGGAATAGCGTTGCTAAAGTCGATGTATCTTATTTTGACTTACCTCCCTCACGGCGCGGGATCGACGGCTGCGGCTCCCCCGTCGACTCCGCTTCTGTCTCTCACCCAGGTGGAGTTCCGGAGTCAACGGGAGCACATTCGGGGATCGATATACCGTGTTTAGATGAGACGTGATATATCGATCCCCGATAGAAAGATCACTACTCGCCAATCTGGCAGGTAGTCTGGACGTACCCTCACTTTAGAGGTGGTAGACTTGTACCTTAGCGCATACAAATTGCTTTGGATATCAGTACTTAGTTAAGCCAAATGTAAAACAAGGTTAATAATAAATGCTTACCCATCTTTTTGAGCTACCTTGATAACTACAGGCGAACTCTATATGAAGTGCAAAGCATTAACCGCTTTTTCAGATAGGGTAACTGAGGCCCAGAGACATGAAGCTTGAGAGGTACTGTCTGTGGAATCAAAGACTAGAGCTTTAGCCTTGATCAGTGATCAGACACTTACATTTGCCATGATTTTTAAACAATTTTTATCAGAATTGAAGAGTGAAGGTAGGCTGTACTATTCAGCTACCTTGTTAGATGTACAGTGCAAGAGACAAAGGTCCATCCACAGAAGTCATTATTAGCCTCCTGTGGAATGCTCACTTTTCTGTTTTAATAATCTGGTGGCCCATCCATTCTATTTTTAGGGCTGTCAAGCGATTAAAAAAAATCTCAATTAATCACATGATTTAAAAAATTAATCGTGATTAATTGTGCAGTTAAACAATAATAGAATACTATTTATATAAATATTTTTGGATGTTTTCCACATTTTCAAATACATTAATTTCAATTAGAACACAGAATTCTACAGTGTAGAGTGTACAGTGATCACCTTATATTTATTTTCATTATAAATATTTGCACTGTAAAAATAATTTTTCAATTCACTTAATACAAGTACTGTAGTGCAATCTCTTTATTATGAAAGTTGAGCTTACAAATGTAGAATTATGTACAAAAACCTGCATCCAAAAACAAAACAATGTAAAACTTTAGAGCCTACAAGTCCACTCAGTCCTACTTCTTGTTCTGCCAATCGCTCAGACAAACAAGTTTGTTTACATTTGCAGAAGATAATGCTGCCTGCTTCTTGTTTACACCACCTGAAAGTGAGAACAGGTATTTACATTGCACTGCTGTAGCCAGCATCACAAGATATTTATATGCCAGATGTGATAAAGATTCCTATGTCCCTTCATGTTTCAACCACCATTCCAGTGGACATGCATCCATGCAGATGACAGGTTCTGCTCAATAACAATCCAAAGCAGTGCAGCCCAATGTACGTTCATTTTCATTGTCTGAGTCAGATCCCACCAGCAGAAGGCTGATTTTCTTTTCTGGTGGTTCGGGTTCTGTAATTTCCACATCAGAGTGTTGCTCTTTTAAGACTGCTGAAAGCATGATCCACATCCCATCCTGATCAGATTTTGGAAGGCACTTCAGATTCTTAAATTTTGGGTAGAGTGCTACAGCTATGTTTAGAAATCTCACATTGGTACATTCTTTGCGTTTTGTCAAATCTGCTGTGCAGGCGTTCTTAAAATGCATAACATGCTGGGTCATCATCCGAGACTGCTATAACATGAAATATATGGCAGAATGCAGGTAAAACACAAAAGCAGGAAACATAATTCTCCCCCAAGGAGTTCAGTCACAAATTTAATTAATGCATTGTTTTTTTAACGAGCGTCATCAGCATGGAAGCATGTCCTCTGGAACGGTGGCCGAAGCATGATGGGCCATACAAATGTTTAGCATATCTGGCATGTTAATAACTTGCAGTGCCGGCTACAAAAGGGCCATGCAAACATCTGTTCTCACTTTCACATGACATTGTAAATAAGAAGCAGACAGCATTATCTCTTGTAAATATAAACAAATTTGTTTGTTTTTGCGATTGGCTGAACAAGAAGTAGTACTGAGTGGACTTGTAGGCTCTAAAGTTTTTTATTGTTTTGTTTTTGAGTGCAGTTATGTAACAAAAAAAACCCTACATTTGTAAGTTATGCTTTCGTGATAAAGAGATTCTACTACAGTACTTGTATGGGGTGAACTGAAATATATTTTTACAGTCAAATATTTGTAATAAAAATAATATAATGTGAGCACTGTACACTTTGTATTCTGTGTTATAACTGAAATCAATATATTTGAAAATGTAGAAAAACATCCAAAATGTTTAATAAATTTCAATTGGTGTTCTATTGTTTAACAGTGTGATTAAAACTGTAATTACTCGCGATTAATTTTGGTAATCACAATTAATTTTTTGGAGTTAGTTGCGTGAGTTAACTGCGACTAATCCACAACCCTAAAAATTTTAAAAACTATCTTCACAGATTCCTAGAAATGTAGGACTAGAAGGAACCTCAACAGATCACCTATCCAGTCCCCTGCATTGAGGCAAGACTAAGTATTATCTCTAGACCATCTCTAACAGGCGTTTGTCTAACCTGTTCTTAAAAACCTCCAATGACAGAGATTTCACAACCTCCCTAGCTAATTTGTTCCAGTGTTTAATTACCCTGACAGTTAGGAAGTTCTTCCTAATGTCTAACTCAGGGGTTCTCAAACTTCATTGTACTCCAACCTCCTTCTGACAACAAAAATTACTACACTATTTCCAGGATGGGGGACCGAAGCCTCAACCCACCCAAACACTGCTGCCCTGGGTCAGGAAGACAAAGACAAAGTCCGAGTCGTACTGTCCTGGCTGTGGGAGCCAAAGTTGAATCCTCAGGGCTTCAGCCCCAGGCAGAGGGCCTGTAACCTGAGCCCCGCCATCCAGGGAGCTTCAGCTTCAGCCCCTGGCCACCCCATTAAAATGGGGTCCCAACCCACAGTTTGAGAACCTCTGGTCTAACCTAAATCTCTCTCAGTGGTTAAGATGAACAATTTATCACCCCCCTCTTTATAACAACCTTTTATGTGCTTGAAGACTGTTACCATACCTCCTGTTACCCCTCCCCGTTCATCTATGTACACCAAGGGTCGGCAACCTTTCAGAAGTGGTGTGCCGAGTCTTCACTCTAATTTAAGGTTTTGCGTGCCAGTATTACATTTTAACGTTTTTAGAAGGTCTCTTTCTAGAAGTCTATAATATATAACTAAACTATTGTTGTATGTAAAGTAAATAAGACTTTTAAAATGTCTAAGAAGCTTCATTTAAAATTAAATTAAAATGCAGAGCCCCCTGGACTGTTGGCCAGGAACCAGGCAGTGGGAGTGCCACTGAAAATCAGCTCACGTGCCGCCTTCGGCACCCATGCCATAGGTTGCCCACTCCGAGGTACACAATAGAAAAAAGCTCTTAAAATTTAAATTCCAAAACCCAAAAACTTGTTTACAAAACCCAGTAACTAAGAAGAAAGGAAATAGCTAATTAAGGACATAATAAACCTTACTCTGCCCATATTCCTATCAAGTTTTAAGAAATGTATACTGTGACATTGCACTCCACATGATTATGGGAATATATTTATAAGTGTAAATATGATGCAACTGGAATATGCTTTATGTAAAAGGTCTCTTGTAAGGTATCATTACAAAGCATATAAACTACTGAGTGTATTCATCCTATTTTTATGAATGTATCATTCTTGTATCTGAAATTAGGAATACAAAACATAATTTTGAGGTCCTATTGTCGTCATGCAAAGTATGGGCCATTAATGGTGGTTTAGAATCTTGATGGCTCCCATCAACTAGGACAACTGGTTGTAAATGGCTGTTTACTTGTAAGCCTTCCTGTATACAGGGGTGCCAGCCAGTGAGTAATGAAGTCTCACAGGACATGTGAACATGTCACATGATGCTGGAACTCATCTTAAACCTGGTGCTTTTCCATTTAGAAGGAAGGGTGGTAATCCACAGAGAGACAAAGGATTCCCGCATTGTGCGAAGAAAATAAAAGGGGGTAGAAAAAAACAAAAGGGCCTAAAGTCATGAGAAATCCCCTAGTTACCACCTGAGCCAGAACTAACAAGAACTGTACCAGGGGAAAGGATTGGGCCCAGACTCGGAAGGAGTCTAGTCTGTGACAGAAGCTTATTGGAACATCTCTGAGGGTGAGATTTTACCTGTATTCGGTTTCTTAAATGTATTAAGCATAGACTTCCATGTTTTGTTTTGCTTGGTGACTTACTTTGTTCTGTCTGTTATTACTTGGAACCACTTAAATCCTACTTTTTATTCTTAATAAAATCACTTTTATTATTGAACCCAGAGTAAGTGATTAATACCTGGGAGAGCAAACAGCTCTGCATATCTCTCTATCAGTGTTATAGAGGGTGGACAATTTATGAGTTTACCCTGTATACAGATTTATTTGGTGTTTGGATCCCATGGGGAGCTGGGTGCTGGAGACAGGAATACCTGCTGAGTGGTTTTCGGTTAAAGCCTGCAGCTTTGGGAATGTGGTTCAGACCCTGGGTCTGTGTTGCAGCAGGCTTGCATGTCTGGCTCAACAAGACAGGGTTCTGGAGTCCCAAGCTGACAGGGAAAACTGGCTCAGAGGTAGTTTCAGCACATCAGGTGACAGTCCCAAGGGGGTCTCTGTGACCAAACCCGTCACATATATATTTCCACAATCTTAACTCACACAAAATATTATTTTCAGTAATTTCAAAATATAAACAACTTTTCTTAAGAAAAATTACATATATACATATTAATGATAAATTCTTCAGCCTGAAATGCAAATGTATATTCATAGTTTTATCACAGACTAGTTTACACTTCTCTTATTTTATACACATTATCAAGAAACAGCTGTTTTGAGTACTTCACCAAAAAACTACTGCCAACTGATAAATATATTTTAGCTCCTATTATTTCCCATGTGTCAGTATTCTTTCAGACAAAAGCCATTTAAAAATCCCAACATTCCAGGAGTCAGTTAAGACTGTTGCACTGTGATGAAATACATAGTTCTGTATACTAGATAAGAAATCTTATACTGTCCATGCAAACATTCTTAGCTAGCCATTTCCATGCTTTTAAATGCTGAGGTTCGATAAAAGAAAACAATATGTAAACACACTGCCTGATCTTTAGTGACCTAAACTTTTTTTAAAAATGCATTTGAATGTGTAATGCTACAGTATACACACAAGAAAGTTCTAGTGAATTATGTAATAAGCTTAAGAGTCAAGTATATTGGTATCCCTGTAGGAATAGCACAGTATAAATATCCATGATAGTGTTGTGAGAACTATATCAGAGGAAGAATACGAGTGCAGTTTTCTTTAAAAGAGAGGCACAAGAACTGTCTTTATAATACACTCCATAAATCTGAAGAGTCATGCAAGAGGCCATTATTCTGTAGTTATGCAGTTTTTGGGCAATCCAAAAGATGGCAACTTATTCATACACAGATCTTTGACTATTAACAACAAATCAGATAAGAGTTGTTTTCACTAACAGACAAGTTTCTTCCTTAGCTGGTTACAACATAAGTAATTCCATCCAATGATCTCCAAAAACAAAGCATTGTTTTAAAGTGTCTGCTGTTGCAGCTATTAGATACACATGTACCTCAATATAATGCAACCCGATATAACACGAATTCAGATATAACGCGGTAAAGCAGTGCGGTGGATCAAAGCAAGTTCAATATAACGTGGTTTCACCTATAACACAGTAAGATTTTTTGGCTCCCGAGGACAGCATTATATCAAGGTAGAGGTGTATTTTCATTTATGAAGTTTTAAAATTCTCATATTCAAGGCTATGGGTATTATTAAGGACTATTTTGGTATTGTTCTGGTTCCAGAAGTGTTATCAACCTTGTTATTTTATGAAAAATAAAAGCATTACAACAGACTGAACTACATAAGACTTGTATCCCAACTTGAAACTTTCCTGGCTCCAGACTTTGCAAACTGCCATGTAGAAATATCCAGATGCAAAAGCCTTCAATCCTAGCAAGTGATAGATAGGAGGCTCTTTCAATTGTAAAATGACACCAGGTGTAGGGTATGAGGTGATCTCTCACCTTGAACAGTTTCTCTCCATCACTAGGCAAAACCTAGTTCTGTAAATCTTCAGGGTTAATATTTCTTAATTTACAGTGGAAGGAAAAACTGGTTTATTTCCAAATAAAGTACTCCTTGCAGAAAAGCAAAACGCAACTTTATGCTTTCTTCCTGGTGCCACTTTCACTTTGCATTTTCCTCACACAAGTCCAAAAACAAGTCTACTTTCAAAATGTTCATCTCAGAAGAACGTAAGACTTCCCTTAACACATTTCAGAGGATTTCAGTACTAAGTCTCACAATACTTCAAGAATTAGAAAGCATAGCACAGATAAGTTGACAGAGAAGAAATCTGCCCAAGACCACGGTGTCTGTAACAGAAATCAAGACGACTTGACAATTAGTCCATTGCTGTAATCTCTGATAGTACCTTATCTATACTATTCAGAGTATGTTTCAGATATATTATAATGGCCTCAGTTTGAATTCAAGTAGACTTAATTTGGATATCATTAAATATAGTTCAACCTGTGTAACAAGATCACGATTAACTATCTGCATTAAGGGACAGCTCTAGAGGGTTGTGCTCCCAATGCAAGCTCTAACAGACACTGTTCACCAGCTAAAACAGTGGCTCTCAAACTTATTTGATCAAACACCCCTTCTTTGTGTCTGTAGTAGTTTACGCCCCTTTCCCAACCACACAAGTACATATAAATCGCCCAGCTCTGAATGCAGAGGAGAGATCAGCAGCTGCTGGCCAGGCACCCAGCTCTAAAGGCAGTGCCACCTCCAGCAGCACCAGAGAAGTATGGATGACAATGCCATACCATGCCACGCTTATTTCTCCAGTGGTACTGCCTTCAGAGCTGGGAGCCTGACCAGCAGACAATGCTCTCCGGCTACCCAGTTCTCAAAGCAGAGCAGCTTCTTCCCTGCCCTCACCCCCACCAGAATACATTCCACAGTGTCCCCCAGTTTGAGAACATCTGAGCTAGAGAATACAGAATTTACTGCACGGTATACTAAAGGTTATGTTGTACACTTATCATCACTCTAGTAGTGTGTACAATAAAAAAAAATTAAGCCCATCATTATAATTTAAAAGATCTCCAACTCACTTCTAAACAAAAACCACAAAGCTGAAATAATGGTTTTATATGTTAGACTAGGATAGGTGGGAACCTAGAGTCCAGGGTCCTTCAATGAGAACACTATACTGTCAGCAGTGACTTTTAAATCTACCAATTGTTTGCCTCGACATCACAAACTACTCTCAACTATAGATGTAAAGCATAAGCGGAAATGTGATCACCAAGATATTTAGAACATAAATTATAAACCCCTTTTTATGTTCTTAATAGATCAAAACCAAGACTCTGAACTGCATCCGGAAATGAATTGGAAACCCAGTGCAATCTTTGGAGCACAGGTATAATATACTTCATGAATGAAACACTGCTCAACAAATAGTTATACTGGACACTAGCTAACATTTCAAAGTGGCTCTCAAGTATAGCCCCAGGAAGAGCACATAGTCATAGTCCCATATGGAAATAATGAGCGCAAATAATAGTGGGGTGATATACATCTGATTGAGAAGCAGGATGCAACCTTTCCAATGAAAGATAAAAGTTCTCGTTTTCAGCTACTTTTTGGACAGACAAAAGCAACCCTTAATCCAACAAGACTCCTAGATTTCAAATATGAGTATCAAAAGGCAAATAAAAGCATATATTCAGACTCTCTGTATTGTCCCCAAACTGAATTAAGTCTTAGCCAAGAAGTGCATCAGCCAGTTAGCTCTTATCCACACTTACACTTTCGGGGTTACCAAGGGGTACAGGGTGAATCACTGTGCCAACCTACAGAAGGAAGGAGGCTTGTCTGTGCCCACTCATCCAAGGCTATTAGCTGCTGACAATACAAACATCTCATTCTGGGCGCCACAAGTCCCACTCTTTCCCTCTGCAGGCTAGTCAAGGTCTTTTTTTCTGAGGCTCTGTTGTGCTTTGTAAAGGCCCAAGCCTGCCCCTTGTCTAGCCTATAAACACTTAGCTAGGCTGGGTCCAACAATGTCAATTGTTCTCATTCTTGATTGAGTTGGCTCTGAGAAAATCTTGCCTCAATTGAAATTTCACTTTCAGCAGCTTTGGAGCATAAAATATTTTCCATACATAGATCCCACAACAACTGTGACAACCCGCAGATGCTTAGTTTTTGGCAGAGACCACACAGCCCCTTCAATGAAATATCATGAAGACAGTGATCACAGGGGTAACACCTGTCTAGGCAAGTCTTTGGATATAGACTTATAACTATGTATCTACCTGTGGTCTATTGCCAACATTAGGTCTCATACACCCCAGTATTGCAGACATTGTAAAATAAGGTCTTCCCCAACGGTTTCTACAGCTACTGATGGTTATCTCCCAGTGCCAAATACTTTCACAGTCACAGTGCCAACTGAATGAGACCAAATTTCCTATTCTTATCTTCAGATGGAATGCCTGAAGAAGGCAAGTCTTTCCTTTGCTCACTTATCTCAGAAATTCCTTATTTGTTATGTTGGGAATAGTAACTGTGTCAAGCAAAGAAGGCAGAAGTTCAGCTACTTAGGTAGTTGTCATAAATAGATAGCTAAGGGTTAATGTTTCTTTTACCTGTAAAGGGTTAACAAAGGAAACCGGATTTTTCAAAGCTCAGGGACGGAATGTTTGGGTCTGTGTCTTTTGTCTGGCTCTCAGCTATGAGAGGAATCTTTCTATCTTCAAGCTTCTAATCTTCAGTTTC
>NC_133771.1:88312240-88374894 GCF_003597395.2 Chelonoidis abingdonii
GGGGAATGGTTTATTTCTCCTTGTTTTAAGAATCCAAGGGATTTGGGTTCTTGGGGTCCCCAGGGAAGGTTTTGGGGGGACCAGAGTGTACCAGGCACTG
The DNA here is from genome assembly GCF_003597395.2 of Chelonoidis abingdonii. Classification (NCBI taxonomy): domain Eukaryota; kingdom Metazoa; phylum Chordata; order Testudines; family Testudinidae; genus Chelonoidis; species Chelonoidis abingdonii. The sequence goes on from NC_133771.1 coordinate 88,312,341, forward strand.
GAATTCCTGGTTGGTGGCAGGCTATCAGATCTAAGTTGGTAATTAAGCTTAGAGGGTTCATGCTAGCTTCTCAGTTTATGAACGCTAAGGTTCAAATCTGAGTAGGAAAGCTATGACAGTAGTGGTTTTGATATAGTTACACTCTACCTTTTTATTGCGTTTCATTCCATAGTACTGACGTACCTAGCCCTAGTTCTTCAAACTTCAAAATTGTTTCCGGATATGAATTTAAGCAGGAAGACAAGGCAGGCAATGTATGCCTAAGCAATCATTATAACACTTCAAGAGATGTTAAATGCATGAATCCATAGATTAAAAATACAATTCATATGCAAAGTATAAAATATCAGGTGCAGAAGAAAATTTGAAACATCTCAAAATGAAGCTAAGTGCAACAAAATCAGAAAAGTAGAGAAAAGGGAAAGCAAATGGAGAAAAGAAAACTTTTTTAAATACACAAGGAAAGAGTTTAGAAGAAAAATGACAAGATACTTGGCATGGCCATGAGACCTCTCACTACTCCTAGTAGGAGTGAAAGTTTGGGGGAGGGGAGTTTGTTAAACAGTATTTCTGTACTAGATGTGATGAAATCGAGTGTGAAAAGTTTACAATTTTGTTAAATGATTAAAGAGAAGCAATTCCAGCCATCTATTAACATATGAAAATGTAAACAATAAATATAGAGAATTACATAAGGTAGGGAGGTGTAAACAGAATGAGATAAAATGGAAAGAAAATTCAGTCTATCAAAGCCAACGCTTTGAAAATCTGATCTCAGACTGTTAAATAACCACTTCAGTGGAAGACCCAATCCCCACTTGAGACATTTTAAACAAGACTGGACAAAGCATTTAAGAGCAGAGTAGCTGGCTTGTATGTTAACTAGTTCCTTGAAGGCTGGGGAATGGAAGAGTCCCCCCATGTGAAGAATGGCAGAACAGCAGCAGCAGCATGGCCTAACAGTTGCTAGTGTGGGGTCAGAGTTTCTGAAGTGTACGAGGAAGAATGGCTGATAGATCCATGAAGTCACATGTTCTGACCTGGCTCCCAACCTTCCCCTGTAGGGTGGTGCAGAAAGAGTCCTGCTGTGAAGAGCCCTAGGCTCCATAGCACACAGGGAGTACCCATGCATTGCAATGCCTCACAGCATTCTGCCCTTGAACTCCCCTACACTGGCACCATTTCAGTTCCACTACCAGCGTGAGCCGGCATACCTGTGGAGGTGATGGTAGGATTTGTCACTAACGGAATACACTACCTATGAAGAACATACTTAAGATTTTATTAAACTGTACTTCAACACATGCCTGTCAAGTATAATAGCCTTTAAAAATCTAAAAATTAGGAAAAAAAAAAAAGTGGAAGATATGCCAGAAACTTATTTTCCATGGTTTAAGAAAATCAAACACAACCAGAACACCACTCAGATGACAACATTGGATCTATTTTAGGAGAGATCTTATTCACTTTATACATCGATGACGTGGAAAAAAGTGCACAACATTTACTTTCAATATAAAATTGAAAACAAAACAAAGGCAGAGGGCAATGGAATTTATAACAACGGGAGATCGTAGGGACATTAAGATGGATCTCTCATCAGGAGATCCTAATGACCAATTTTTAAACAAAGCTCTGTTTTAAAGGACTGCAGCCTAGAATTATTCTTCCCAAGGTACAAACACCTGTTTAATCACTTTGCACTCGGAGCTATATCTAATGAGACAAAGATCATTCTTCTTTTAATATAGAAACTGAATAATCTGTGCCTTTCATATATAGTAGTTACAGCTTTGGATCAGCTACTTCCATCTTTCCTTGAAGCTAACAGCCAAGACCTAAATGAGGTGATGGCAGCCTCACCAGAAAAGAAAGTTTCAAAAGAGGACTCAAGCTTTTGCCAAAAATGTATTTGGCTAAGGTATTTCAGCGTGTAAGACGCCTTGAAAATAGAGCTAGGAGTATGGGACGTGATTGAGATGCAAATGGAGGGAAATGTCAAAGCCCTCAAGATATCAAGAAGTCCACATTCAACATTGGTGAGAAAGATGATGGGCCACACCCGAAGTATTCAGCCCAATCCTGGAACAAGTGGGAGTCTTTCCTACACAACAAAACAGGAGTTAGGGCAAGCAGGAAGTATCTCACAGTAAGCACAACGGACATCCTTGAAAAATTATTATACTTAGCACTTTGTTTCTATACTTTCAATCTTGAAAATAAGTTCTAACCACTTCAGTTTTCAGCAAAGGAGCATTTGCAGTCCTTCATCATCCCACCTGGAACTTTAACTTATGCAAATAATTTTACACAAAGTTTGGATTACCAGAATGTCACTGTCTGATTTACATTTTTCAACACCACTGCATTTTTTGTATATATGGTTCCTTCTTTCTAATAGATCACCACACAATGCCAGGCACCCCAGCAAACATACAATGACACCAGAAGGCAGCACTCCTCTTTACCTTCTGCTGAATATTCTGCTACCTCCATGGCAGGAAGTCCATACACGAAGCCCTTCTGGAATCTACGAACACAGCAGAAGTAAAAGGCAGAGAAGTTTATGTAGATTTAAAGGTTGCACTTCTCAAAACACAACAATGCCAAATTCCTAAATGCTATGCTTTGTTTATTATTACTTTGTTTACAGACTTGTCAATGTACTATATTTACATAAATGAATGCCCAAAACAAAGCAATTATTAGGATTCAGCATCCAAAATGTAATCTGAGTGTACATTTTGTTTTAAAAAAATTAGAAAAGGGAAAGTTCTCAATTCTACATTCTATTAGAAGTAGTATTTCTACATACGCTGCACACAGACAGTAATTTTTAAAAATTGCATATTTATTTAATCAGAGGAGCCAATCTAAACCACAGGACAAATGATTGGACAGATCAGAGTTTTTATTTAAGTAGTCTAGTTAAATAAATGTTACACTAAAATAATAAGATAAAGGAAACTTACAGGACAGCAAACTAGATAAGAATTATAAAACAAGGGGGCTTTTATTATAAGATACTATTAGAAACATAAATATAGCCTGATTTTGCTCTTCATTTGGTAAATATATTCAGCTGCATTATTAGAATAGACACTATGAACGTAGCTGCCTTTCTGTTTATTTGTCTCTCTGTCCATCAGGGTCTATGAACTCAGAAGGTGTTTACAGCTTAAGAAATAAATCAAATTCACTGCCCACTGCTGCAAAATTCATGCTTTAAAATGCCATATTTATATGTTCTTCTACTTTGCATTTCTAGAGAACCTACCATAAGAGCTAGAAGAGTATTGCAAAAGCTAAGCAAGCCTCAGAGCACCCATGATAGACGTATTTATCCACATTTTACATATGGGGAAACAAAAGAGGTTAAGTGATTTAACCAAGACAACGGTGAATCCGTGTGTTTATGATGAATATTCTGGATTTAATAAAGCCTATCCATGAACTAGAGCATAACCTGAGCCAGGATGGAGACAAGCACTTTCTCAGAGAAGGTCTTTCATTGGTATTTATGCAAAAATATCCTTGCAGGCAATGCAGAAGACATTCGTGAATCACGTCTTTTCTGTTCCAGCACCATTAGTAGTAAGTTAACCTAGTTCTCTTCCTTCTCTCCAGTAACTCCTAAACTAGGAGAATCAGAGATAACTCCTAATTGATTGTAAAGGCCTCAGACTACTATACAATCAGCAATCCCAACAAGTTTTTAGGGTTTCTACTTGCTGATTAGAAAGAGTTTATTAGCTGCAGTTTTTCTAACCCTATTGTAGGACACAAAAGAAAAATCTCTTCTTTGGCAATTCACTCTCCTTTCCATCCAGAGACTGCCTCTGCTACTACCAACCCTCTTGATGAAAGTTCATAGAAATATCCAAGCTAAAGAACTGTCACCACTGCTAAAATTAGGCCGACTCCACAGTACCACTAGTGAATAGGAACTACAATATATGCAGGTAAGTTTCTTCCAAGGCTATGGATACTAAGTTTGACAGTCTGCTTATAATGTAAAAGCAAACGTCCCCACGTTAAATAATTCTGAACCGCTAAAAATTCATCTACTTTAGTTCTAGGTCCAGATAAGTTCTTGTAGCCTTTACTAGAACTGTACGTATATTGTTGTTTCTTCAAAATCTGACATGACTGACTGGTAAAAAAAAAAAAAAAAAAAAAAAAAGAAGTTACTAAACCGCTCTGTAACTGTTGTCTTTCCAAATGTGTTACACATGCCCATTCCATTTCAGGTGTGTGCATGCCAACAGCAGAGTAAGATTCTTTTTTCCCTTACCAATACCTGTCAGAGTGGCACTTCTTCATGCTGCTGCATGATGGTATAAAGTGAGGTGCCACCTCAGACTTCCTTCTCAGTTCCCTCTGACCAAACAGACTCTGACAGATAGGAAGGTGGGTCATAGAACAGACACGTATAATACATCTAAAAAAACAGTAACAGAACAGGGTTAGTAAGTATGTTTTCCTTCAATTGATTGCACATATCCATTCCACTTCAGGTGACTCATAAGCAGTTCAAACCAGAGGTCTGTTTCACAGTCTACCTGAACAAGGACTGAAGAACTACTCATCCAAATGTGGCATTTCCAGAATGCTGAGATATAATGTAATGAGTAGTAAAAGTATGTACCAATGACTATTAATTGCAGCTCTACAAATGTCGGCTATAGTTACCTGAGATCTCATAGAGCATGCTACCACCCTGCTTCGAGAGGGTACATTGGCAATGTCATAGCACAGGCATATGCAGGACAAAATCCAGGATGCAATCCTCTGCTTTGAGACTGAAAGACCTTTCATCCTTTCCACAACAGACAGTCATCCCAGCTGTTTTATCTAAAAGACTATCTAGTCCTGTCCAAGTAAAAAGCCATCGTCCTTCTAACATTTAAGGTATGGAGCCTCTCCTCATCCTGATGAGAATGGGACTTAGGAAAGAAAGTCTTTAAGTATATGGCTTGATTGGGGTAGAATTCCAATACTACTATAGTCAGGAATTTCAGATGTAGAGGTACACATACCTCATCCATACAAAAAAAAATGCACAAGGAGGGTCAGCTACCAATGCTCATACTCCACCGCCCTTCTTCTGGAGGTAAAAATACTTCTTTCAGAGAAAGTTGCAGTAAAGAGCCTGCAGCCATCAGTTCAAAGGACAGAACCATCAAAACTTGTTGCACCAGATCTAAGTGCCAAGGAGAAATGGGATCCATCACATGGAGAGAACCTCTGACCAAATGCTTTAAGAATCTGACTGATATAACATTCAAAAATACTAAGCAGCCTGCGACTGATGGCTGGATACAGCTATCAGCTGAACTCTGACAGAACTAAATCAATAGGTCTTGTTGTTTCAGGTGGAACAAACAGTTCAAAATATATTGGAGAGGCCAGGAGTGGTGGAAAATCACCATTCTGTTTTCACCATAAAGGAGAATCAGTTCTACTTCAATGGGTAAATGTATCTAGTAGTTGGCTCCCTACTGTTCAGCTGAATGTTCTGCACATTCTCTGAACACTACACTCTTGAGGTGTTAACCATAGAGCATCCAGGCCATCAGATGGAGAGCAACTGGGTTGGGATATAGCAAGTGACCATGGTCCTGGGAGCTCAGCTTGAGTTCTGCAGGTAGTGTCAAAAGAGTCCTAGCAGAGAGGCTCAGCAGACTGAAGAACCAATGCTGTTAAGGCCAAGCTGGTAATATAAAGATGATGCAAGCATGATCTAAATTAAACCTGAATGCCCCCATGGGAAGGAATAGACGGGGAGGACAGGCATACACCAGTTTATCTTTCATAGAAAGTACAAAAGCATCAATCAGAAATCCCGGATTGTGAGCTCCTCTGGAATAGGGTGACCAGATAGCAAGTGTGAAAAATCGGGACGGGGTGGGGAGGTAATAGGAGCCCATATAAAAATAAGCACCAAATATCGGGACTGTCCCTATAAAATTGGGACATCTGGTCACCCTACTCTGGAACAAGAAACTTGGCACTTTCTGTTGAGGCAAATAGAAAACAGGTCTATGTGAGTAACTCCCTGCCCCCAAGTTTGAAAAATGAATCTCACATTATCTAAACTAAGAGGCCACTCATAATCTCTGTTGAATGATCTGCTCAAGCGATCCACCAAGATACTAAGAACACAAAGAAGGTGGGAGGCTTTGAGATGTATTGCACAGGCAATACCAAACTCCCAAAGATGTACTGCCTCTTGATAGAGATGGTCTGATACAGCCCCTTCCTACATATTCATTTAGAATATTGCCACAGTGTTGTCCATGAAAACAGGACAAAGGGCCACACTGAAAACTAATAACAGGTTGTGTTGACCAGAAATCTTAGCAATCTCCTGTGGCTTTGATGGATAGCCACATGGAAATATGCATCCTTTAAGTCACCAGGATACAGGAAGGGTATGATGGAGGTTAGGGTGCTCATACAAACCCTTGTTTTCTTATACATTTGTTCATATTTTAGAGGTCTATGGTGGGTCTGAGACCTCCTTTGAGATCAAGAAGACATGTGAAGAAGGGAACCTCTTCTATAGCTCCCAAATGAAGGTGAGACTGGACCTCCTGGAGGAGGACAACCTCTTGAGAGTGGTCCCTGACAAGGGATGTTGAAGGAGGGTGGAAATAAATTCCTGTTCCACAGTACTTAGCACCCAATCCATCTATCATGATATGGGCCCATGCAAATAGGAAGTGAGATAAACTGTTGGAACAACAGGGAAGGGACTGGGACATAATGATTTGACACTGTCCTCAGTAAAACAGTCAAACAGGCTGCCTGGATTTCCAGACTGTCTCAAAGAACCTACCATGGAAGAAAACTGAGGAAGTGGAAGTCTCTTCCTGTGGTGGTCCCCTCCACTGCTTTTCTCAGAGTTTTCAAGGCTGCCTTGGTGGGAAGAGCTGGTATCTCTGGAGACACTGTACAAAGAATTGCTTTCCTTTAGGGAAAGGAATGTAAATTCCCAACGTTTCAGCGTGGCCCTTGAATACTTCAGACTATGGAGTTTCTGATGAGTCTTCTGTGAGAAGAGGGTAGGACCTTCAAAAGTGAAGTTGCTGGATAGTCTGCTGGACCGGACCTCCTTCAGGAGACCCAATGATTATGCACAGATGTAAATGGCTTCATTTACTGCAGGTGCCTCGGCTCTGGCTGCCAAATCTGCACCATCTAAGGCAGCCCACGGAAAGGTCCTAGCCATCAGTTTGCCCTATTCTAAGATGGCCTGCAACTCCTGCCTGGCCTCCTCCAGCAACTTGTCTGAGCACTTCAATACATTGCCTGAAAGGGAGAATTTGTATCTGGCCAGTAAGACTTGTTGGTTAGAAAGATACAATATTGTAAAGCAGCTGTGAAATAAATCTTTCTACCAAAAAGGTAGCGTCTCTTTCTGTCTTCGTCTTCTGGGGTAGAAGAAGACTGTCCCTGATCTTTCTTTCATTCACTGCTGAGACAGTTAAGGAACCTGGCAGGTTTAAAAACATTCATAGCCCTGAGAAGGGACGTGGTAGATTCCCTCAGTCCTCTTCGCTGTTGGAGGCAGAGAAGATGGCATTTGCCACAAAGATTTTGTGCACTCTAGAATGACTTACGAATGGAGCTCATGCTCCAAAACGTCTGTTAGTCTATAAGGTGCCACAGGATTCTTTGCTGCTTTTAATTTATAGGCAGCGCCACTCAAGAAGATCCTACCATATATATGTAGTATGCCTACCAGCCTGTGGGGACTCTACCACACTTGATATTCAGGTTGAGGTGGTTCAGGAGCTACTCTCTTTAGTTACTCTTAGTAGGCCCTGTAGTCACCCTGGACAGATAAAGAATCCCCAGACACCACATGCTCCTCCTTTCAACTTTCCATAATATCCAGTGAAGCAATCAACCAAGGTAGAATTCCTTGATGCCCAGCCCAAGCAGGAAGTTTCAAAAGGTAGACGCAGGGCGACCTCCCTGAGGAGGTGATACAGTCTCACTTCTCTATCGTTTTTCTCTGGGACTTGAAGTATCTACAGATCTGGCGATGGTCTAGGAAGTGACCCTGACCGATGCACTTTATGTACCTGGAATGAAGATCACTCATCAACAGACTTTTTGCAGCCGGCACAAGGCTTAAAAGGCTGGAGACCAAGGCATACCCCAGTAGAGGTCAACAGTCTCCCTTGTATAGTAAGAACCTGATACTCAAAGTTGTAATAGAAATAACAAAGAAAAGCTACTCTAACAGTACTATTTACAGAAGGGAAATCAATCCCCTGGAGTGAGAGAAAACTTATAGTAGCAAGCTGATCAACTTCCACTACTGATCCTGGGTAGTAAAAAGGAACTGAGGAGGGAGTGGAGCAGAAAAGTCTTCAACTCTAGTGCACTAAGAGCATACACACCTGAAGTGGAATTGACACGTGCAATCACTCAAAATGCAGATTCTAAAAGCTTTCCTTTCCAGAGAAGCAAACAGCACAAGACAAAGAATTATCCAAAGATAAGGAGGTGCAGGGAAGGGAAACATTATTGCTGAACCAAATATATTAGGCATTAAGTGGTGAGAAGAAGAATTTATACTCCAATGATGTTAAATCAGACTATCATTAAGGACTCCACTACCTAAAAAAAGGAGTGATGCACTTCTATTTATCTGTGAATTATACATCAAGGCACAGCAGTAAGGCTCTTCAGACTGTCAGAGAAGCTCACTGCATTTGCCACTAGTTTCATGGAATCCTGTGTAATAATTTTCTTAATTAAACAATAAAGACTAGTTTACCAAATTATTTATGAACAACAATACCAATATCTTTAGCTGCCTGCTCTTTCCCAATTCTGTAAATACAGCCCCTGGAAATAACATTACTGTGTTGTAACAGCGAGTTCAGCTTTGACTAGCTTATTCTCCATACTATCTTTTCCTGTCTAATATCCCCCCATTACTTGACTACAGAAAGGATAGATGATAATTTTCTAGAAACACTAAATAAGGGGAATAAAAGGACTTTGGCACTAAAGCTCACTGGAAGGAAAAACCCATGAAACTCTACAGCAGTCAATAATGTTCCCCTTATGGCTCACATGAAACAGGAGGAGAATCCTCCAAGCCTATTAGAGATACCAGAGGTCTACAGGAAGCATGTTGTGGAGCTACTGATATTCCCATCCCAGACCTCTCCAGCTCAGCTGACTTACCTTCTACAGCAAGGGTAGGCAACCTATGTCACGTGTGCCAAAGGCGGTATGTGAGCTGATTTTTGGTGGCACTCACACTGTCCGGGTCCTAACCACCAGTCCGGGGGGCTCTGCATTTTAATTTAATTTTAAATGAAGCTTCTTAAAATATTTTAAAAACCTTATTTACTTTACATACAACAATAGTTTAGTTCTATATTATAGGCTTATAGAAAGAGACCTTCTAAAAACGTTAAAATGTATTACTGGCGCACAAAACCTTAAATTAGAATGAATAAATGAAGACTCAGCACACCACTTCTGAAAGATTGCCGACCCCTGTTCTACAGTCTTTAGCTAGCTTTAATAAAGGGTATACATATAGGCAGTTTGTGGGTAAACTAGATTTTAAGTATAGAAACTGCTGACTTCAGGTTGCAATTTCACTGATGAGGAGGCAGCAAGGCCAGGCAATCTCAGAGTCAGAGTCAGACAGACTGCATGTTTGTCTTATCTAAAAAACACCCTTAGGCAGAGACTGGAATGGAAGATATACGCTTGGTCAGGTCTAATTTCACTCACTGCAATTTGGAAGACCAGCCATCATTGCTAATACATGCTCCAGATTTGATTTTTTTTAATATATACAAAGATTAAGAATTTAAATCATTAAGTTGTCAGGCTTGTAAATTACAAATACCCAACATGTTAGAACAGTTGAGTCAGCATGAGTAACAAAACTAAAACCACACATTTAGATTTTATTTTACTATAAAAATAATTTTGTTATTCTTCAACTTGCTCTCAGATAACAAGTGACATCCCTCCTATATGCTATATGTATTTGAGTCATATTAAAATAGAATGGAAGACTCTTTGTCTCAATGTTTATTAAATTGTATGTCAGGTTTTCACAACTCACGTAGTTACCATGTATTTTAATGCCACTATCAAGATTTTAAGTAGATTTCCTGGAACATATGATAAACCAGTAAGTTATTAAATACCCTTAAAAGAATTATGTTTTTAAGCATAACATGTTCTTGAAAAGACAATTCACATCCCCACTCTCAACAATGATAGGTTTAATTTCAGAATTATAAAGAGTTAATCTTTTATGCATTGCACCAAACATTAAAAGCTTTACCTTTTTCATTTACAGAGAATAAAGGTGTCATTTCTGCAGAGAACAAGTTTACCAATAGCTTATCAACTGCACTTTCCTCCCTGAAAGCCTTACCTTATTTTAAGCTAACAAAGTCACCATCAAAATTCTCAATCTTAAAATCTGATGTACATCATACAAAATGTTGTACATGCCAATAGAATATTTATATGATTTTCTGTTTTGCTGATAGTCAATAGGCATTCTACATTTTACAGTATAGGTAGATACATTTGAAGCTGGTGGAATATAATAAATTGCTGGCTAAACATTTGTACAATTGTTAATATTAAATTACACTGGTCAAATTCTGTGAAAAATTTAAATTATGCATTTTGTATAGTAACAGGAAAAGCCATAAGAACACGGCATTAACCTTTTGTGGTATGGTCACAGACTTTAGGGACAAATTTTGTTCCTTCCCAACTGGGTACAAAAGGTCCCTTTGTCAGGTATGCTGTTCATGCTAACAAAGCCAAGCTCTGAAAGAGATCCTTGTGTAGCTGCACTGGAAAGTCCTTTTCCTTATAGAAGGGTGTGGTAGGCTTTCGTATTCTTTAATAGTTCAGAAGCATAATATATGTAAAGTGTCATATTAAGATTCTAAGATTTCATCCACAGAATTTATATGTTGACAATAGATCAAGTTACATACAACTTCTAATAGATCTTTTGGTTGATTAAATAGACCTTTAATATAATAAAGCAACCTTAATAGTCTGAGGACCCACCTTTTGTATAAACCCCACACTGGGAGTTAAAGGGTTACTCCTGGGGGAATTCTGTGCCAAAAAATTAAACATTCTGCAAGGAATATTTTAAAATTCTGCATATTTTATTAGTCAAAAGAATACAATATAATCATTCCAGTTTCAACTATTTTGATCATTTATTTCAAAATATCTGTCAACAAGTATGTCAGCAATACAAACAGCAGCAAAAAGGATTCCCCCAGGAATAGAGAGTTAAAGAAACCCCCTACAACAACCAGTTCCAGTTAGAAGGGGCTGTGTGGGGCTCCAGAGCCCAGACACCTGCACTCTCATTCTCCCAGAGCCTAGCTGCAGGCATCCCCAAGCCCAGACACCCACAACCCCTTCCCCCAGAGCTCAGCCGAGGAGCAGAGCCCAGTCCAGACACCAGCACCCCCAAAACCTTTACTCCCTCCAACTTCTTTACTGTCCCACTAGGGGATTGCCTGCCTTTCTTCACTCTTTGTCAGTGTAGGATTAAACCATGGTTAACTGAGCTCATAGACTCATAGACTCGTAGGTCAGAAGGGACCAATATGATCATCTAGTCTGACCTCCTGCACAAAGCAGGCCACAGAACCCTACCCATCCACTTTTATAATAACCCAACCCATGACTGAGTATTGAAGTCCTCAAATTGTGTTGTGAATACACTCAAGCTCAGAAATCACCAGCAAGTGACCCATGCCCAACGCTGCAGAGGAAGGCGAAAACTCCAGGGCCCTGCCAATCCGCCCTAAGGACAAATTCCTTCCCGGACGCCCAAATATGGCGATAGCTAAACCCTGAGCATGTTGGGCAAGACTCCACCAGCCAGAGACCCAGGAAAGAGAATTCTGCAGTAACTCAGATCCATCGAACCCACCAACATCCCTCACAGACCACTGAGCAGACCTTATCGCTGATAATCCAAGATCAATTGCCCAGATAAACATCCCATCATATCATCCACCTCCATATACTATAGCTTAGTCCTTAAGCCAGATAAGTCTTTTCCCCCTACTACTCTCCTCGGTAAGGTCGTTCCAGAACTTCACTCCCTAATGGTTAGAAACTTCGTCTAATTTCAAGTCTAAACTTCCTAATATCCAGTTTTAATTACCCTTTGTCCTTGTGCCTACATTAAGTACTAGCTTAATATATTCTCTCCTCCCCTAGAACGTTAATCCCGATATATTATATAGAGCAAGCATATCCCCGTTACCCGCACTCTTTGGCCAGGCTAAACAAGCCAAGCTCTTGAGTCTCCTTCATAGGGGGGGCAGGTTTCCATTCCTCGACATCCGAGTACCCGTGCTCTGAACTGTTCGCAGTTTGAATTCATCCTTCATTAAACATTGGGACACCAGAACTGCACAACAATATTCCAGTGGGGTCTCACCAGCGCCTATATAATGGTAAACCCTCTTATCCTTTGCTGGAAATACTTCGGCCTTGATGCATCCTAAAACCATTGCTTTTTTAACGCCATATCGCATTGGGCGGCCATAGACCTCCGCTATCATGCCAATACAAGGTCCTTTCTCCTCCTCTGTTGCTTCCCAACTGATGGTCCCCAATGTATATCTAAAATTCTTATTATTAATCCCCTACGTGATGACCTTGCACTTTTCACTATTATATTTCATCCATTCTATTACTCCAGTTAGCAAGGTGGTCCAATCTCCTGTATATATCCCGGTCCTTCTCCTGTTAGCAATACCCCAGATTTGTGTCGTCGCAAACTTTATTAGCACATTCCGCTCTTGTGCCAAGGCAGTATAAAAGGTTAATAAGAATCGTCCCAAAACCGATCCTTGAGGGACCCACTAGTAACTCCTCAGCCTGGACAGTTTCACGCCTTCAGTAACGACCCGCTGGAGTCTCCGCCTTTAACCAGTTCCTTAATCCTCCTTACAACTTTCATATTCATCCCATCTTTTCATTTAACTAACAGTTCCCCATGTTGGAACCATGTCAAAATGCTACTGAAAATCGAGGTAAATTATGATCTACGCATTCTTTGTCTAAGATCTGGTTACCTTCTCAGAGAAGGAAGATCAGGTTGGGTTGGCACGATCTACTTTAGTAAACTCCATGTTTGGCAATTCGTCCAGTTACCATTGACCTCAATGTCCTTAACTACTTTCTCCTTTTAAAAATTTTTCCAAAAGACCTTACATACTACAGACAGTCAAGCTAACAGCCTATTAGTACCAGGATACTTTTTTCCCTTCTAAAAATAGGAACTACCGTTAGCAATTCTCCAGTCGTACGGTACAACCCCGAGTTTACTGATTGATAAAAATTCGCGCTAACGGGCTAGAATTTCAGGTGCCCATTCCTTTAAATATCCTTGATGGAGAGTGTCCGGGCCCTCGATTTTGTCCCATTAAGTTTCAAGTTTGGCCTACCTCAGATGCAGTAATATCCACCTCCATACCTCATTCCCGTTTATCATCCCTCCATCATCCCTAAACTCCTCACAGTCTTAAATAAAGACGAGGAAAAAGTACTTATTTAGGATATTGGGCCATGCTTAGGTTATCCTTAACCTCCATTCCATCCTCAGGTAAGCGGCCCCACTTTCTTCTTTCTTGTTTCTTCTATTATGTGGCTGTGAACTTTTACTATTGTTTTAAATTCCTTTGCAAGGTCCAGTCTAAATGGCTTTAGCCTCCTCACTTATCCCTACATGTCTGAGCCTCAACTAAGGTACTTCCCTTGCTAATCCGCCTCTCCACTCCCTGTAAGCTTCCTGCTTTCCTAACCCTCTCTGACAGATGCTTGCTGCATCCAGCTTGGCCTCCAACTCTCTGCCATGTTTTTTTCCCCTTCTTGGGATGCAGGCTTCCGAAAGTTTCTGCAGCTGGCAGCTTAAAGTAATTCAGGCCTGCTCCGCATTAAATCCATAAGTTTCCTCCTCCAATCCCACTTCCTACTAATTTCCTTAACTCTATTAAAAATTAGCCCTTGAGAAGTCAAAACCTAATCCCTGAATCTACCTTGTTATTCTTCATCTAGTTTGAACTGAAATCAGCTCATGACCTCCCAAACCAAAGGTTGTCCCCTACCACCATTTCTTCTACGAGGTCCTACTGCTCACCAAAACCAAATCTAAAATGGCATCCCCTTGTCGGTACTCAAACTTGGTGAAAAATCCATCCGCTATCACATCCAGAAATCTGACCTATTTATTCTTGCAGCATTGTCTTCCAGTCTATTCTGGGAAGTTGAAGTCTTCCATGAGCACACATTTCCCCTAGTGTTACTTCATTAAAACATTAAAGAGGTCTCTATCCATATCCAAATCAGATCCAGCGGTCTGTAGCACACCCAGCACTATCTCAGGGGAGGCTCTATAGCTTTTTTACCCAGTGTATTTTGCCAACAGACTCTGTCTTATCCATGCCATCACTTCTATGTCATTACAGTTAACCTCATCATTGATGTACAATGCTACTCCACCACCTTTTGCCTTTTCTTCTGTCTTTCTAAACAGCACAGAGCCGTCAATACCTGTATCGCAGTCATGAGTACTATTCCACCAGGTTTCTGTATCTCTATAATATCTGGTTTCACTTCTGCACCAGTAGCTCAGTTCCTCCATCTTGTTACCTAGGCGCCTCGATTAGGGTATAGACATTTTAATTTTTGGCGTTTTGCGTCAGTGACATCTTTGACCTGTGTACACAGAGCTTCCTACACATGTTAGCTAAGTGTCTACGCCGGTTTTCCTCCTTGGGTAATTCTTTGGTTCCACAAGAAGTCCATCTCACTTGTTACTTCCCTCTGCCAGGGTTAAATTCTGGCGTGGAGATCTCCTGGACATCTCCCACCATCTCCCCAACTTCCTAGTTTAAAGCTTTTTAAGAGGTCGGCGAGCCTCCATCCTAGAAGTCTATTTCCCTCCTACTTAGTGAAGTCCATCCCGAGAGAACAGTCGTCTGTCCGTAAATGCTTCCCAATGACGTACATCCCATAAGCCCTCCTGATAGCACCACTGGCTGAGCCATCTGTTATCGTCAAACATCTGTCACCCTTTGTTGCCCTCTCAGGAACGGCAGAATTCCACTGAAGATCACCTGAGCCTCGATTTCCTTGAGGGTCTTCCCCAGTACTCGCATAGTCTCCTTGATACAGTCAGCGAGTAACTAGCCAATATCATTCGTTCCCACATGAAGGACAATCAACGGGATCCTTTCCCGCTCCGCTAGGATCCTTTTCAGCCTCAACGGTCCACACCTTATCTAGCACACGCAGACGCCACCTTCTGTTCTCCCAATCTTCTCTAGTTACAGGCCTGTCTATTCTTCTCAGGAAGGAGTCTCCAATCGACGTAGACTTGCTTTTCCTAGCGACAGGGTGATTCCGGTCTATCCCCTGCACGCTGCTGGCCGCAAGTCCTCTCGATTCGATTAGCTTGCAACCTGCCTGGGGCCACTCCTTGGTGTATTGCCTCCATGACTCTCCCCTCCTTCTGCAGGACTACTGGCTCGTCTCTTTTTCCTTGCCTCTCTCTGCAGCGAGCACCTTGCTGTGCTCCATCTTCAATTTTCCAACCCAGCAAACCTGTTTTCCTGAGTTCTATGTCTCCGTCGCTGGCCCGTCTTTTCCTCTGCCTGGTTCTCCTAGTCACAATCTTCACGTCCACTTCCTCACCAGCAGTCCCTTCTCAGAAATTCTTTGGTCTGCTTCCATCTGCCACGTCTGAGCTTATCCCCTGTGCCTCATCATGTTCTGTGTTCCATCATCTGCTCAAACCCACTTCTAGAACCAGCCAGAGTTTCACCTGCATACTCGCAGTCCTCTTATCTTTCTTCCAGCAGCTCTATCAGGCGGCACTTCTGCAGACAAAACTTCTTTCAGGTGCCCCCTCCAGGACCATGTACATGAACAGCTTCCACATCCGGTCATCCTCAGTGTGTCTCTCACTGCTGCCTCTGTATCAGTCATGGCCCTCAACTCTGTGCCGTGGCAGTCCACGCCACACACCGCACGCAGCCCCCCAACAAGCACTGGGCTGCTGGCAGACCACTGCCCCTTCCTTATTGGCTTGTAGGTTCTCCGCCTTAGTCTCCCCTCAAAAACTCCCCCTGGAAACTCCCACTGAAACTCCCCTGTTAGCAGCTCTGTTTGCTGGCTCCTGTGCCGCTGCCTGAGTGCCTGGCTACTTATATAGGACCCCTAATCTGGTAAGCCCCGCCCCCAACTCAGGGCTCAGCCTCTCTCTCAGCACACGGCCCCTAGCAGCCTTCACACACACTCACTCACACACAGCTGTTTGTCATTTTCCTCAAGCTCACAGTGAAAAAGTCTTGGAGGCAGAAGACTGTAGAAGAGAATATAAGTAACTGTGCAGACAGATTCAAAGCAGACTGGATAAGAAAAGAGCAAATATACAAGAGAAAAATGTATGGAACCTGAGAATTATAATGAGTGTAATACAAAAGGTATGTTCACAATAGTCAGACTTTTTACTGAAAGGTTTTACCCACAATCAAACGTAATAAAAGTTCACTATTGCAGAGTCCTCACTGAGAGTGGTGATAGTAAATGCAGGGGGAAGAGATTACTGTGCTAATCTGGATACCTCAAGATGACAGATGAGAGTACAGAGCCAAAGCCCTAAATCTTGTGAATGAAAGTGGTACATTCTATTATGAAAAAGAAGCCTGAGAAAGCACGAGAAATAGATACAAAATTGTTCGTATATGGAAATTTTGTAAGGATGTATGGATGACTAGAAATTGGCAAGAGAACTGGATGAAGAGGATATTTCTGCCCTTATCAAAGAAGGGAAACATCATAGGGTGTAGTAACTATTATACCATTTCCCTGATATCTCATGAAAACAAAGTTATGCTCTACATAATCCAGGACTGTATGAAATGAAGGACAGAAACAGAACTATCACCACAACAAGTTGGTTTCAGAGAGGGCCAAGGCACATGTCACCAAGTCACATCACTGAAAAGTGTGGAGAGTACAATCATGCACTGATCACATGCTTCACTGATTAATGAACAAACTGTAGAAGCAGTAGATGAATTTAATTATCTGGGATCATTTACATATAACCAAGGAGGCTGTTCCCAAGAAATTGGAAGACTACTAGGGATGGCTCACTCAGATATGGCCACTTTTAAGAAAGTGTGGAATAAAACATGGCATCTTAAAATGTATGAAGGTGCAACTGGTAAAAATCCTATTTTTTTCTATAGCAATTTAAAGATGTGAATCATGGAAAGTTAATGCTGCTGACAAGAACTGGAGCTTTTGAAATGTGGTGAAGGCCAAGACACGTATCCCCCAGATGCAAAAAAAGAAAAAAGACAAATGCCCATGTTAGAAATATTACTGGAGAGAAGCAGACCCTGATGTCAAAAATCAAATGCTAAAACTTATGTACTTTAGTCACATGAGGCACAGAGATGGAAATAACCCTGAGAAAGTCATTATGGAAGAAATGGTGGAGGATCATCACAGTAGGGGATGACCTATGATGAGATGGATGGATGGTGTGCAGCAGATTACCCACTGAGTGCTCGAAGTTAGCCTTCATGAACTATCACTTCAGATAATTCTGATATGTTGTCATTTTATGTCATATTCAGACATAAATAAATGGATTTTCTTAGTTTATTTTAAGAACTTGCTAACATGTGACCTCATTACAGCTCTCATCTATGTATTCGCCTGAGAGTTGTGAGAGGCTGCTCAGTGGTGTTGATTAGCTAAATGCAGATTCATTAATTAATGGTTCAATCACACTTACTTCTTGAACTCTCTTCTGCGTGTTACTGAATACCAAACTTCTTCACTATGATGCAGAATTAGCAGAATCAAGATGTTTATAACATTAAGAATGTTCTTCCAAACTATAGTCTGATAAGGTGTTCAAATATTTTATATCACTTGATCGCACTGACAAGAACAGATAGTTAATATTTGATTGAGCAAGTTTAAAAAGGAAAAGACTATTTTATAAATTTAGCTTGTCTGATAGATTTGCTCTCAAAAAAGCTAACAGAGTTTCATAAAAAAACACAGTAGGAGTTAGAGTCTTAGTTTAAAATGATATTTAAATAAGTGAACAAGCTTCTAGACAAAATACAGAACTATGCTCATTAATATTCATGTATATTTTTGTACAAAGTTAAGCACTAGACCAGGGGTAGGAAAACTATGGCCACATCCAGCTCTTCAGACATTTTAATCCTGTCCTCAAGTTCCCACCAGGAAGCGGAGTCTGGGACTTGCCCTCTCCAGTGCTCCAGCCTGGGAGCTGGGTCAGGGGCTTGTCCCGCTCCGCGCGGCTCCCAGAAGCAGCATCATTTCCCCCAGCAGGCTCCTATGAATAGGGGCAGGCAGGGGGCTCTGCATACTGCCCCTGCCCCAAGCACCGCTCCCATTGGCCAGGAACCACCAGCAATCGGAGATGAAGGGGCGGTGCCTGCAGATGGGGCAGCATGCAGAGCCACATGGCTGTGCCTTCGCATAAGAGGCGGAGAAAGGACATGCTGCTGCTTCTGGGAGCTGCTTGAGGTAAGCGCTGCCCAGAGCCTGCACCCCTGACCCGCTTCTATACTCCAACCTCCTGCCACAGCCCTAATCCCCCTCCCACCCTCCAAACCCCTTGTTCCCAGTCCGCAGCACCCCCAACCCCTCATACCCAGCTGCACCACAGAGCCCACACACCCAGCCGGAGCCCTCACCCCCTCCCACACCCTGAACTCCTCATTTCTGGCCCCACCCCAGAGACCACACCCCCAGCCAGAGCCCTCATGCCTCCCTCATCCCAATCCCCAATTTTGTTAGCATTCATGGCTCACCATACAATTTCCATATCCAGATTTGCCCACCCCTGCGCTAGACCAAATCCATCCCTGCTGCAACTAATGAATTCAGCCCAATTACTCTGATCTGCAAACAGCACAAGTAACCCAAACAATTCATATTAAATAAGATCAATCTTAACAATTATAAAGTTAAGCTGTACTTAAAATTTAAAATAAAGCACAGAGATTGACCTGTCAGTGTTATTGCTCTACATAGCCACGTGGGAAACCAAAGTTCAATTCTGGGACTATCGCAAGTGCCAGGAATGCTATGCATATATTATGCTCAACTCTATCAATCAGTTGCCCAATCAAAATCAAAGATCCTTGGGGGAGTTTCTGGCTTGGAGACTATCAGATGTGGAGGATGTGACAAATATGGCAAATTCCTGCAATATACTTGGAAGACCAGATCACATTGTATTTAGTGTATGAATTGTTTATGTATCATTGTGGACCAGGGAATATATGCACTCCATAAGGAAAGGTTACCACAGCTTCTCCAGGAAGTGAAAACAATAGGAGATGATTAAGGCAAATCACCCAGGTTATAGAACCTCCAGAGATGTACCATCTCCCAGAGAGGCTCACATATTCTGGTTCAAACTGGACTATCCAGAAACCAACTAACAAAGAAAGGACTTTTGGCTAAATAGCCTGAGCTTAAAATGACTCGGGACCTTTGTTCTGGTTTCCAATCTAAAGACTGCCAAGAACTTGTAACCACAGGGAAAACGCAATTGTGGAGTTTGAAGGACTGATACCTACCAGTGCCCTATTCTGGATCTGGGGATGTATTCTGGGGGTGTACTTCTGAGCATGTGTGTAGATTCTTTTACTGTTTTATATGCTTTCTCTATAAAGCTTTTACCTTAAGAATAAATATGCTTACTTAGAAGGAGCTCTGTGGTAACTTATAACTGCTGGTGACATGCTGATCGGAGCCCTTGGAGAGAAAGCAAAACACAGGCGCTGACTTTTAGGCAGACTGGATTGCTGGGAATATCACAGAATAAGGCAGGAAACTGCACAGCCTTAAAAGACCAGTTCAGAAGCAAGTGAATGTGACAGGGTTCCCACAGTGTAACCTATAACTGGGTTACTGCTGAGCCCTCTGTCCCACCAACCTCAGCTCCCTCTCACAGTGTGATGCTGTTGTTAAGCCACAAACCTCTGTCAGGTACTGAATTTACATAGACGCTCACAGGCAGGGACACACCCAATTGCATTGCATAAATGCTTCTCCCAGACACTCATGAATCAACTATAGAAAGGCTCCATCTAATTCCCCGCATCTCCCCAGCCTTGCACCCCAGAACTGTACCGCCTTGCACTTGTATCAGTGTAAGTTAATTAAATTCACCATTTCTATAAAGTAAAGTGGATGTGCATCACCCTTTGTAACCTAAGCATATTTCCCAAGCACTTCAACCAAAACACACTGTTTCAGGTAAAATATAAAACATATTTATTAACTACAGAAAGATAGATTTTAAGTGATTATAAGTAGTGAGCGTAGAGATGAAAGCTGGTTACCTAAGAAATAAAAAAAAACTGCAGTCTAAATTCTATAAACTAAACAGGATTTGAATCGAGCAGTGTTTCACCCTGATAGATAGTACAAGCAGGTTACAGATCTTCAACACACAAGCTGGAACTCTCCTCCAGCCCAGGATCACCTTCCTCCATTCAATCTTTGTCCTCCAGATGAGTTTCCAGGTGTTGAGTTGTGGAGGGAGAGAGGCCAAATGATGATGTCTCTTCCTCTCTTTTATAGTTTCTTCCAGCTTGCTGGAAAGATCCTTTGCTATGACACATGTCAAGCAGTCTCCGTTGCCTATGTGTTATCTGTGAGAAGTCTCCATTGTATACAGTTCCTGGGATAATCCGTAGGAGCGTGGATTCCCTTTAATGGGCCATCAGCATATCTAGCTCCTCCACAGTTACATCTGAAAGGTTGGTTGTGGATGTTCCCAACCTCATAACATACTATTTAGCAGCAGCCAAGCTAGATACTTGTTACCATAAGTAGAACATAGAAACAAGTTTTCATGATAGACAACAGGTATACAATTTTTAGAGCATATTCATGTCTGGAGTTTTACTTGAAGCAAGGAATGGGTCAAGAAGTTATCGAAGGTTTCAAAAAAAAAAAAAAAAAAAAAATGTTAGTAAACCAGAACTATCCAGAATTTCCCTTACCTCTGTAGTTCTCATCCTAGATTACAATAATCCCTGCCCTCCAGAATAAATAAAAAATAACCGCACTTTATTAAATACAAGTATTTGGGCATGAAAAACTGCCAAACACAGAGAGTATTGTACCTCTCAGTTTGGGAAAGAACATTCCAATTTACTTCCCAAAATATTGAATATTTTCTCTATAAGGAATTTCAAAAGGTATCACACAATGGATAATTACTTCCCTTGATAATCTACTTCTTTGAGGAACTCTCAGGATTCTAATCTCAAACTTCTAGAGAAAGGAACACCCAAAACTAGAGTTTAGAAAAGCTGCAAATCCCACCTCCCTTCCTTCCCTGTCCTCAACCCCATCTAAACAAAACATTTCAGTTACGCACTGCAAATTGTACAACTCATTAGTGCCCTCAACTGTCAGTTCCTTTTGCTGAAGAAAAACATTCACTATGCAGAACTCTAAAGATAACCTCAAAAGAGAGCTCCTGATCAGACTTGGGCAACAGAGAGAATTCTGCAAGATTATATCTTCAAAGAAACAGAAGTACAAAGCAAGTAGTTTTTCTGCCTTTAAAGATATCATCACAAGCATCTCAGTTGGGGAGAGTAGAGTAGCTCATGAGACGCCCCATCTAACAAGGAAAGCAATAATACGTCCTGCATCTCACACAGTTGAAAATACAAGCTATTCTAAACAAGCAACCAGATTTTTTTTTAAATAAAGGTTGAGAGGAGTCTGATGCCGCCAAATATGATGCATTAATTAGAACTTGAAGGATGTATGTCTCCATAACTAAAAACTTGGAGAAGTTAAACAGGGGACACTAAGAGAAACAAAGACTCCAAGGGAGTGGGAAAGTTTTGACCTCTCTGCTCTCGAAGGCAGGCAATGGCAAGTCTGAGACATCAAATCAGGGGTTCACCCCTAAATACATGCAATTTTACTTTGGGAATGTATGTAGGCCCATGGGAGGCATGTAGCTACCAGCAACTGGTCATGATTAAAATATTTGAGGTTTCCGGTAAAACCTACCTTCCCTCTGATAAGGCTCCTATTATCTAGGTCAAACTAGCAGAAGATTGAAACAGACAGCAATGTTCAAGGAATGGGTGTCAAGAAGTATTTGGTCTACCTATAGTTTGTCAGACTGTGACCTGCAGCCAGCAAACCACACTTGTTTTGCTCATTTATGGAGTGAGCCAGGAGCACTAGTGAAGGCTGGGAGGGAATATGAGAGACGAGATATCGCAAAGAGCAGAGAGGGAATTCTGGGATGTTCGCTAGATGAGACAGTATAAAGAAAAACTGGTAACTCCACTTCCTCCTGTGGTTGGATGACTATTTCAAACAAATGTGCCAGCAAATGACTGGTGCCAAATTCATCAAGATTAAGTAATGACAGCCTTAAACAACATCAAAGGCTACAAGGACATTACTTAGTCCCTGACAATCCACTGAAGCACTAGTTTGGGTCACAAGGTGCATTTCAATTGGGGAAGGGGGAGAAGAAGGGGAAATTATTCTCAGACCTGCAAAATTCTCTAATATAGACAAGATCTTTCTTATGTGGTGACACCCTTCTTTCTCTCATTTATCCTGCAGGAGCTCCTCCAGCTAGTGTTACTGCTCAGTGTCCTGTTGCTACAATATCATTCCTTCTGAGCTATTGCTTGGTTCCCTCCTGGTCATCACCAGGTATCAGACCAATTCAAGAGTGGGACTTCACACCCGAGTCTCTCATGGCACTAGCACCAAAAAGCCCAATGGTTTCTCCTTTTCAAAGAGATACATGCAAGATTTTTCTTAGTAATCAGATTATGATCCCATCCTTTCCTAAAAGTTCAAGTGAAGTTTACAAGCAGTTATCCTGGATACTGACTGCATTCAGTATGAAAAGTGAACAATAACTGACAACTCTGAACTGAACATGGTGGAATCAGACAATGTCTAAGAAACTGAAACAGGAACATCAAGGACTATCAACAATTGAATAGCCTTGCCCTAGCAGAACAACGGAGGCTACCAACCAAGACTACTGACTGGTTAATGCTTTATTAGATGAAATAACCATCTATGCCAGAAGCCTGTAAGAGGGAAAGGGGAGCTAACTCTTGTACATTTCTATGAGGAAAGTGTGTATAGTTAAGACATTCTTTTGCAAAGTCTGCATGTCCCTTGCTTTAACTGTCAAGTAGTCTGATGAGTTAAATTATAAACTAGACTCTAGAGCACTCATGAGGGTGATGCTCTGGGGAGGGCATGCTTACACTATTGGGAGACTTGGGGGTCTTGTGGTCTTAAGCAACTAGGCACTGATCTTGTGGCTTAGATCAACTGGACCCCACATCCTAAGAATGGGTACTACGCAGGAGTCTGTAACCCCAGGAGTGTGTCTGTCTTGTAGTCTAGCCTCAGATGCTACTCAGACTCAGGAGGCGTGAAGCACATAGGATCCTAAGCTTGGTTCCAAGACAGCAGCCTGGTGTCAGATGACAAGGAAGAACTCAGCCACGGCTGTAACTTTCC
This sequence comes from Chelonoidis abingdonii, assembly GCF_003597395.2. Lineage (NCBI taxonomy): Eukaryota > Metazoa > Chordata > Testudines > Testudinidae > Chelonoidis > Chelonoidis abingdonii. The sequence continues at coordinate 88,335,993 of NC_133771.1, forward strand.
TTCATTCTTCTTGAAAAATAAGAGCTTTGGATTCAAGATCACACTAAGGTCTTTTGCAATGCAGTTACAGTACCCCTGACTGCAGCACGTTTAGTTCGCATTGCACAGCCAGCTGAACAGGTATAAAAATAATTCATTAGTCTGGTCTAAAGTCCATCTAATACACAGTTAACACAAGTCTTCATGCACAGTAACATGCCATTATTAGTCTCCAATATTAGGTAAAACTATTCTATTTACATGAACTACTCATTCAGAGTAAGTGCTATATTCTAAACACCAACACCCAGAATAATATTTTTAGCCTATTACACTAGCATTCTGGACAACAAAACACTAGACTCACATCAACGTTGTGCTTTGCAGTATTCCTATTATTTACCACTGAAGCAAAATTATTGCCCACAGAACACGTAAGCTGATCTGAGCTCTTTGTTCTTTGCCTGCACCAGTTAAGCAAAGGGTACTATTTTAGGAAATCCACCAGCATTGCTCTTTTTATGAGCAGTATTTTGGATGCTAAAGTGTAGAACTAAGTACTTGGAATTAAGCAGTTCCTCAACTTTTAAGCTGATCAACCAAGATCTCTTATAAAAGTGTATCTGTATTTCAACATGATGAGCTGTAGATCCACTTTCAGAACTCAATTTCTGCTTTGTCTGTCAGCCTATGCAACCTGTCAGAGCAGCATGAAAAGGGAGAATACAAGAAAGGGAGCGAGCATATTAAGGTAGATAACTAAGCATGCTACAGTTAGAAATTATTATTGATGTATGCAACTGACACATCATTATCATGCACTATCAAAAGACTACGATACTATACTTGTGCAGTACACAATTTAAAATCCTTTTACCTTCATTCCTAAATGTCCAGATGAAAAACTATATTAATATGAAGTTAAGGTTAAGAGTATATATTACGATTTAGGATAAAAATATTGAAGAATATGTTGCAATTATCCCAAATTATATAACTGAATCATATAACTGCTTGTTATCCCATAATGGATTAAACTGATTTTTAAAAACATTAAAACTTTTCTCCCATGGTTTCCCTATGGGCAGAATTAAGGTTGCTTGAGTGTGGATTTTCACACCACTGAGCAATTTAGTTTTACTGATACAAGTCTGTATTGAAGACCCTGCCTGAGAAAATTTTGCCTACTATCTTTAGAAACACAAAGTTTATTTCTCCAGTCTTTTAAAATCTTTAGTTTTCAATTTATTTACTTTTCATTTAACAACACTTTGTAGATCAGGGGTGGGCAAACCGCGGCCAATGGGAGCTTCGGGGGAGGTACCTGGAGGCGTGGCAAGGGCAGCGCATGCAGAGCCCTGCACCCCCCCTTCCTCCAGTGGCCACAGTGCTTCATGGAGTGGTGCAGCATGGGGCCAGAGCAGGCATGCAGGGAGCCTGCCCTGGCCCAGGTGCACGCCACTGCCATCCCAGAGCTGCTTTAGGTAAATGGCACTGGGCCAGAGCCTGAACTCCTCCTGCACCCTATCCCCCAGCTCCCTGCCCTAAGCCCCCTGCCTGCACCTCACACCTCTCCTGCACCCCAACTCCCTGCTCTGAGCTCCCTGTTGCACCCTGCATCCCTGTGCACCCCAACCCTCTGCCCTGAGCCCCCTGCCACACCCCTCCTGCACCCCAACCCTCTGCCCTGAGCCCCTTCATAGACCCCGCACCCCAACCCCCTGCTGCACCTTGCACATCTGTGCACCCCACCCCCTTGCCCTGAGCCCCCCCACCCTACATCCCTCCTGCACCCCAAACCCCTGCCCTGAGCCCCCTCCTGCAATCCGCACCGCTCCTGCACCCCTGTCCTGAGCCCCTTCATACACCCCACACACCTCCTCTGCCCCAATCCCTTGCCTGAGCCCCTTCCTGCACACTCTCCCACACCCTGCACACCCTGCCCTGGCCCTGCATACAATTTCCCCACCCAGATGTGGCCCTCGGCCCAAAAACTTTGCTCACCCCTGCTGTAGATACTCAACTTCACTATTCACCCCTGGGATATTTCACACACCAATATGAGAGAAAAGTTTTAAAAAAAAATAAGATGACATTTTAAAACCACAGGAGTTGGGAGAGGGACTTAGGATCCAGTGCATTACCTAAAGTTACTGTAAATTTTAAAAAATTATTAGATTGCCATTAATAGTATCCTTTTAACCTATCAGGGGTAGGTATACAACCAGAAGTAAATTTGTAAGGACGGCTTAGGACTTGTCTATACTATAAAATTAGGTTGACTTAATTTAGGTCAACCTAGAGCCACGTCAGTAATTAACTCAGCTGTTGGTATCCACACTACCCTCCTTCTGTTTGCTAATTCTTTTGTGAAAACAACTATCCTGAAGTGGATTCAGCATTCTTTCAGTCAAATACATGACTATTGAAAATCTTTTTAGGTCAATTACTACTTTGTTTCATCCAAGGTGAAACCTGAGATATTAAAAAAAATGCAGGTTTTGTTTGAATTCCTGAATGTCAGCAAGCAAGGTCAAAAGAAGATACATCTTTGGGAAGTAGAAGGCAAAGTTTACAATTGTTTTTTCTTTACGTGATTCATTTTCCCATTCAGTGTTTGAGTTATAATTGAGGTAGGAAGGGAGAGAGGTTATGGAAAGACTATTCAGCTCCTGACAACCCCCAGGTCAGTCCTGCTTCTCCAACACCTTTCCTGATATCCAGTTGTCACAGGTTTAAAACTTAACACAGCAAAAATGAACTTATTTTTCCTCCCAAACACTCTTTTGTTTCTCTCTTCTCTAACATCCACTGTCCTCCTTGTGCAATGGGATGGCAACTTATCCATTCCTTGTGAGCCCCCATTCTCTCTCTTCAGTAAGTCAATCACTAAATCTTGCCAGTTTTTCCTCATTAGGTTATGAAAATTGGTCCTCTTATGCAATCAGTCCAGTTTTCTGTACTCCCCTGACAAAAACCCTTCACCCATATATAATGGTGTGCTATTTGCATAGTGTGGGCAACAGAGTCCAGAGAATCTCACATCTTTAAGAGATCTCAGACATTGAAGGAGGAGGCATGATAGATCTCTGAAAAACTCTGCACATGAATGTCTTAAGGAAAGAGCAGCAAGTGTCCATCACCATTCACTTTGTCCTGCTGGAAAGTAGAGCTGCATCATCATCTCCAGCTCTGTCATGTCATTTCATTCACAGTTGTCAATCATGACAACACTAACTATCTAATTCCTATTTCATGATTTTTCAGTGTGTTTTGCAACTAGCAAGTTGTACAAATTCATTTTATTATCGGGGTATATGGATTTTTTTTTCTTTTTAATTACACAAACTATAGTGACAAATTTTCAGGTTCTGCTTCAGGCTAAGAAACCAACAGTAGTGCTCCACACTTATGCTAAGTAAACTAATATACTTCGTGCAGCAACACGAAATTTACTATGATAAAGTACATGGCATTGCACATTCAACACATCAGAAGACAAGCAGCACAAGCCGTTCAGAATGTGGGTGAGTTGTGCAGTCTGAATTTATTCCCAGCTCTTCTGTAACTTGTGGTATGACTTTAGACAAGTCTAGGGTTGCCAGGTGTCCAGTTTTTTTTGTTTGTTTGTTTTTTTACCAAAACATCCGCTCGAAATGGGACCCTGACGGCTCCAGTCAGCACTAGTCAGCGGCGCAGCAAGGCTAAGGTAGACTCCCTGCTTGCCCTGGCACCACGCAGCTCCCAGAAGTGACCAGCATGTCCCTGTGGCCCTAGATCCAGGTGCGATCAGGGAAGTTCCCCAACATTGCCCCCATCCCAAGCGCACCCCCCCCGCCCCCAGCTGCCATTGTCTGGAAACCGCAGCCAATGTGAGCTGCAGGTAGGGTGACCAGATGTCCCGATTTTATAGGGACAGTCCCGATATTAGGGACTTTGTCTTCTATAGATGCCTATTACCCCCACCCCATCCTGATTTTTCACACTTGCTGTCTGGTCAGCCTAACTGCAGGGGCAGCCCCTGCAGCATACATCGCAAAGAGCTGCCTGCCATGCCTCCGCCTAGGGGCCGGACATGCTGGCCGCTTCCAGGAGCAGCGGGGAGGGGCAGGACAGGCAGGGAGCGCCACCCGGCCAGAGTCCGCACCCCAAACCCCCTGCCCCAGGTTGGAACCACCTCCTGCACCCTAACTCCATCCCAGATCCTGCACCTCACATGCGCACCCACATCCCAACCCCCTACCCCAGGTCGGAACCTTCTCCCATACTCAAACAGGCTCCCAGAGCCTGCAACCCAACCTCCTGCCCCAGCCCTGAGCCCCGTCCCGAAGCCCACACCCCAACCCAGAGCTCCCTGCTGCACCCTGAACCCCTCATTTCTGGCCCCACCCCAGAGCCCACAGCCCCAGCTGGAGCCCTCACCCCTCCCACATCCCAACCCCCTGCCCCAGCCCAGTGAAAGTGAGCGAGGGTGGGGGAGTACAAGCAAGAGGGAGGCTGGAGTGGAGGGTGGGACCTCGGAGGGGGAGGGGCAGGGGTGTAGATTTTTGTGCAGTTAGGAAGTTGGCAACCCTAGGCAAGTCACAACATGGATAAAAATCAATGATTTTTTTGAAAAAAGAAAATTATTTTTATTTAAATTGGATTTTTTAATTATTTAAATTACAATACGTTTTTCTTTTTTAAATAAACCTATTTAAAATGATATCTGAATTTAATACAAAATATGGTAAGGCCTAAACTTCTTACAATGTGTTAAAACATTTAAATAAAAAATCTGCTGCTGCATGTTTAATTAAATTCTAGTTACTGTCCTAATGCAGCTTGACACAAACCATAAGCAAACAGTAAATTATCTAGTAAATAAGCAATTTCATTCACCATTTCCCAACACTAAAAATGTACAATTAATAAGAATCTGAAAATATTAAGCTACACAATTGCTTAAATAAATGTGTATAGTTAGTATACCCTCCAAATCTAGTGTAAAGGTGCTATTTAGTTGTGAATCAACATATTTTATGGTTATGCCAACCAATGTACCTTTTTTTAGAAAATACCTGAAGTACAAATAGAAAGGTTAAAATAGAAAATTATTTAAATCAAGGCTTTCCACTTGGTAGTTTAAATCCATTCTGGCAAGTCACAATCACCTCTGCACCTATAACATGGGAATAATGTACATACTTACCTTTATAGAGTGCTCTGAGGCCTTTTGTGTAAAAATGCTAAGTAGAGAGTAATTACTATTTGATAAAAACAAAATCACTATTATCTTTGCTAGAAGTTGTTCAAAGGCAGTTAATGAACAACCAAGCAAAGTACTTCAGAACATGCAACATCATCACAGCTTCGGAGAGAGCAAGCCAGTTCAAGACACTGGGTTTGGGTAAACGTGATCAGAATGACCACGATTAGAAAGATTACATTTATTTGAAATCCTCAGCATCAGTTTCAGCTTTTGTAGTTGCTACTTCTACTACAAAGCTAAAAACAGCATGGACTGTGTCTATTTGATTTATGAATCCCATTGCTCTTCCTGTTGTCTTGATTGGTCCAAGGATTAACAACAGTATCTTTCTAAGAAAAGGGTGGGCAAACTATGGCCCCCGGATCCAGCCCTTGAGGTCCTGCTGGGGAGCAGGGTTTGAAGCTTTCCGTGCTCTGGCACACCAGCCAAGGAGCAGGGTCAGGGCCGCTCCACGCAGCTCCCAGAAGCAGCAGCATATTCCCCCTCTGGCTCCTACGCATAGGGGCAGCCACGGGGCTCCACTCCGAATGCTGTCTCAGCCCCAAGTTACACCCCTGCAGCTCCCATTGGCTGGGAACCATGGCCAATGGGGCTGCAGGGACAGCGCCTGCAGATGGGGCAGTGCCCAGCAGAGTCGCCTGGATGTGCCTCTACATAGGAGCCAGAGAAGGGACATGCTGTTGCTTCTGGGAGCTGCTTGAGGTAAGAACCACTCAAGAGCCTGCACCCCTGAGCCATCCCCCATGCCCCAACTCCCTGCCTCAGCCCTGATCCCCACCACCTTCCAAACCTCTTGGTCCCAGCCTGGAGCACACTTCTGCACCCCAAGCCCCTCAGCCATATACTCACCCCAGAACCTGCACCCCCAGCCCAAGCCCTCACCACCACACCCCAGCCCAGAGCCCCCTCCTGAACCCTGAACTCCTCATTTCTGGCCCCACCCTAGAGCCCGCACCACCTCCCGCACCCCAACCTCAATTTCATGAGTATTCATGGCCCACCATACAATTTCTATACCCAGATGTGTCCCTCAAGCCAAAAAGTTTGCCCACCTCTGTTCTAGGTGATAAGTTTGACCATACAAAGGGAGCTAGACAAACCACATGGAAGGAATAGAAGCACTCTGTATTTACCCATACTGGCAAAGGCTAGAAACTGATCTTTCTTGAAGTGTAAAATAATAGTCTTGTCACTCATATGATGAAACTAGAGATCCAAATTCTTACTACATCCTGAAAGTTTTCTCCCCTGTTGTGAGGGAAGCCTTATTTATGAAGCTCACAACAGTTAAGCACACCATTGTTGCTCATAGTCTCATCAAGACATTGCAAGGAATTTAACAAGAAAATGGAAGCAAAAAAAATCAGTGCAAGACAAAGTGTACTAGTCACACTTTTGTAGGTGCAGTTGGGAAGTATTCTCCAAATACATTCTATTTCTTGTTGGACAAATGTGAACAAGCCATTTTAAACTGGGTCTCTCAGCTGCAGCACAAATTAATAAACATTTGGGAAGAGACGTCTTCATGGAGAAAAGGAATTGTTAAGGGGTCAAAATTAGAAGAAAGTGATGGTGTCATAGCGGAGCTCTAGCCAAACCCCCAGTTACTGGACGTTTCCATTAATGTGATTGGAAAATGAAAGGTAATATTTACATTTAAATTGTAATAATCAGATTTCAGACCTATCCACATCTGGATTATCCTTCTGAGCTATCAGTTCACTTTGTGTGCAGACTTCGAAAGAACGTACTGCATCACGTCAGATAAAGATGGTTGCCTTCACAGCCTAAGAGACTTCAGTACCTACATTTGGAAATTTCTGGCTTAACTTTAGACAAATGTATATTTAGGCAACTAATAAGTGACATGTTTTTTCTAAGGGTGCTGAGGGCCACACAAATCCTACTGAAATAAATGGGAATTGCTGGTGCTCTACATCTTTAAAAATAAGCCCATTTTCATTAAATACGTATTTAGCACCTATGTTTAATGATTTTGGCCCTCTTTTTTTCCTATTAAAGCTTAACTTCTCCAGAAAATGATGAGGTCACTAGAGACATGCCACCACGAACTGAAGAAGTCAAACACAGTCAGTGCCCTGTCTAGAATCCTTTCATGTCCCAGTAGATCAAAATCAGAGCAATGCAGCCACTTTTACAAGCACTTTATGGAACAGCTTGACAAGTGCCATGTAACATTTTACTGTTTCAAAAATCTGATTTATAAATTTCATGAAACAAAGCTACAGTGTATTGAACATGTTCAGCCTCTTGAGCAGTGCTGGACAACCTGTGGCCCATCAGGGTAATCTGCTGGCGGTCCGCAAGACAGTGTTTACATTGACCATCTGCAGGCATGGCCACTCACTGCTCCCGGTGGCCACAGTTCGCCGTTCCCAGCCAATGGGAGCTGCAGGAAGCAGTGAATGCTCCAGGGCTGGAACACCCATAGAAAAAATAGTGGGTGCAGCACCTACCAACCACCTGCCAATCAGCTGGGGGGAAGGAAGCAGAGTGGGGCTGGAAGAGGCCGAGCAAGGTTGGGGGAAAAGGTAGAGTAGGGGTGGGGCCTCAGGCCGAGCACCCACGCGGAAAGGAGAAAGTCGGCACTATATCCAGCAATAAATCATACCATGCAGGTTGTCCTTATTTCCTTCATCATTTATTTGAACGGCTGCTGTCAGTCCTCCCACTTTCCAGCCAGGTCCCAGCAGGCACTGCTAGGATGCTGCCACGCTCCATTTGTCTGAGGCTTAAGGGGAGGGGCTGGAGAAAAGGTGAGGATTGTCTCCCCACTATACCAGTGTGAGTCTATATCCCTATGTTCACCCTTTTTACAAGACTGTGATAAATTTTCTACAAAGTATGCTTTGTAAGGTATCAGTTGAAAACTCATGATTTGCTATCATTATTGTTTTAGTAAAATGTGTGGCAACATTGTATGTCCACTTATAAGACACTACTGTATAACATTACTGAGACATGTTCCAAGTTTAGAAAAGCAGGAACAAACCAGTTCCTAAAAAACAAAAGGTAAACTGATGCCTCTGCCAGGGGTCAACAAAATCAAATGAATTATCACCTGGTTAAGAGGCCATTCTTTGCCTGTCATCGAATAAACCTCTGTTTTGCTGGCTAAGAGTCACATCTGACTGCAAAGTGGGGTGCAGAACCCTGTGGCTTCCCCAGGACCCCGCCTGGGTGGGCTCGCTGTGGGAAGCACACGGAGGGGCAGAGGATGCTGAATGCTCCAAGGAGAGACCCAGGAGGTGAAGACGTGTGAGCTTCTTGCCCTGAACAAGTCTGCTCCAAGGGAGAGGAGGCTCCCCAAAGTCCTGACTGGCTTAGTGGGGAGCAGTTCCAGAGCATCGCCCGGGGACTCCGTGACAACTGGTGGCAGCGGAGGGAGATACTGCACCCCGTGGATGGCGCTTCCTGCAGTAAGTGACTGGGGAGCAGTAAAACAAAGGAGGGATAATGAGGACCAGGCGTGCTGAAGGCTGAGAGAGGGACGGTTTCAGGGGGCAGTTAACCTCTGGAAGTGTGTGACCAGCGAGAAGGACTGTTGGAGTAACAGGGTCCCCCTGAGGACTGCAGTGAGCAGTCTCAGGGGCGGAGGAGCTTGCCGCTCGACCCTGGGAGAGAGAAGGATTTTGCAGTAGCAGGGTTCCCCTGGGGATTGCAGGAGCAGTCCCAGGGGCAGAGGAGTCTGCAGCTCGACCCTGGCAAAGAGGTGGTGATCACGAGAAGGGCTGGCACACCAGGGGTTCTTCCTGGAAACCATGGGGGAGCCAAGAGCACACAGGCCTGTGAGTCCAGAGCCACTTGGGAACGGTGAAGTGATGGCCTATCACCAGCTCCTTAAGAAGGACATTGTGATCCTGTGCACAAAGAGAGAGATACGCATGGGGAAGTTCACCAAGGCACAGTTAATCGTGCAGTTGGAGGAGGAGGACCGCTCTGAGGAGCAGATTCCTGACCCAGATGGGGCTACAAGAGGATCTGGGAGCAGCTGGAGCAGCAGCCAGGCACTCCTGAGAGTCTGGTCCCCAACCAGACAAGGATCTTCACGATTGGGTTCCCCATCAGGGGATCGGAGACGGATGGGATTGGAGCAGAGCCTGAGAGAGCGAGAGGACCATGAGAGAGAGCAAGAGGCTGTGGAAAAGCTGCAGGAGAAGCAGCAGCAGCACGGACTGGTGATGGTGGAGTGGAGAGACATAGGGGGCTGCCCAGGGGTCAGTGGGGAAACACGCCTGCAGGGGCGAGGCCCTGGGACAGAGGGAACTGTGGTGGTGCAGCCGCAGATGCTGAGGGACTGTGGGACCTGGGTGAAGGTCCCTGGGGTGAAGCCCCTCGCCCTGCCTATGGCCCGGATCCCTGTGCAGACGCAGGAGGGGTCGGACTGGCTGGTCATTGGGGTTCTCCAGGATATCGGCTGGGAGGCCCTGTTGGGGGGTGACTGTCTCCCCTTGGGACAGGATCCCGGCCCTGCTCCTGTAACTGCCGAGGGTTTGAATTTAAATCCAGGGAACCAATTGGCTGGGATGGAAATGGTCAGTGAAAATGCAAATGACCTTGCTGGCAGTGGGGAGGGGCTGCTGGACTCAGGATACCTGCCTACCTGTAACCAGCCCCCTGGGACTGAGGGGGAGGGAGAGATGCTCCCCGCCCCCCTGCACACCGGAGAGGGGGCTCACGCTGGCTCTGATGCTGAGACCAGAGCAGAGAGCTCGCTGCCTGCCCCCACTGGGACAGCCAGGGCAGCGCTGAGCACGGGGGGAGCTGAGACCCCAGCTGAGTGGGGGGACACCCAGGCAAGGCAGGTCAGCTGCCAACCAGGTTTGCCTGGTCCAGACGTGCTGCTGGGAAGTGATTATACAGCAGGGAGGGAGCTACCAGGGACAAGGCTCAGGGAGGCTGTGACCCCAGGCCCAGCCAGTGAGAGGGAGCAGGTCCCACTCCCTGCCCCAGCAGCTGAATCCCAGACCGAGCTGCAGAGAGATCCCTCCTTGGAGAAGCTGAGAGAACTTGCTGGTCACAGCGCTGCAAACCCCCTTGGGGAAGGCTGCAGGGACAGAGTCCTGCGGGAGAAGGGATTCCTGTCCCGGGAATGGGCTCCCCAAGAGGAAGTAGAACTGAGGGGAATCAGGAGGCAGCTGGTGGTGCCCCAGGAATCCACAGGGTTCTTCCCTCTCAAGCTGCTGGATGGGAGGAGAGTGAGGGGACCCCTGGACCGGAAAGGGGAGGATTGGGAGGAGAAGGGGAAAGACCCCCTGGTGGATCTCTTCCCTGAGGTGGGAGCCAATCTCCCCATCAGGTGTTCCCCATTCAGAGTCACTGGGAAAGCAACCCAGATCCTGGAGAGAGAGGTCAAGGACATGCTGGCTTTAGATGTGATCCAGCCGTTTTACAGCCCATGGGCCTCATCCGTGGGGCTGATCCCCAAGGGAGACAGGATGGTCTCGTTTTATGGGGGCTATCAGAAGCTTAAAGCCATCACAGTGTCCGATGCCGACCCCATGCCTAGGCCTGGGGAGATTCTAGACAAGCAGAGGGGGATGGAGACCTTGGCCCTGGCAGACACTGATAACATGTGCATCTTTAGCCAGACCTGGGAGGAACAGGTGTCCCAGGTGAAGAGGGGGCTGGGCTGCCTCAAGGAGGTGGGACTGATGGTAAAAGCTGGAAAGTATAAGATGGGGATGGCAGAGGTGTTGTGTCTGGGCCACAAGGTGGGGAGCGGCTGCCCAAGCCCAGAGCTGGCCAAGGCCAAGATGGGGGCTCTTAACCAAGAGAGCCCGAATTGCAGCCCAGAGTGCTGGGAGAAGACCCTGTCCCAGTTTAAACCCCAGGAGTATTGGGGTGGCAAAAGGGTACAGGCCGCATAAACCTTCCCACATGCGGCCTGCAAGTGCCATCAAGCACACTCAAGCAAAGAGAGGGCACAAAACTGGGAGGGCCTGGTGTAACTCACACCAAGGAATGGGAGAGATGCTGGGGCATCCATGGGAACGTTGGTGGGTTCGAACTTCCCCAGGTCACTGGCTGGAGTGACCTGGCTCAGTTCGGTCTCGAAGGGGGGAGAGATGTGACGAACTGGGACTGTTCCTAATGTTTGCTCTGAATACTGTGTTGGTGCCTCAGTGTCCCCTAGGCAGTTCTTAAGTATCTGGCAGAGCAAAGGGCCAGTGCACCTAATGCCTGGCACTCTGTCTCCTAGCAACTGATGGCCTGGGCCCCTCCTCTGCAAAGGTGCCAGCTGAAGGTGTTGGAGACAAAGGGATCAGGTGACCTCCTGGCCCGGGAAAGGAGCTGAGCAGAGAGGAGGGGCTGGAGGGGGTGGTTAGTCTGGAGCTTGCTGGGGACGAGGAGTGAAGGGCAGACCTAGGGGTCTGGCTCACTGCCCCCCAGAATGGACCCGGCCGAGGGGTCTGGTTCGCTGTATCTACAAGCTCTGTTTTAGACCCTGTTCCTGTCATCGAATAAACCTCTGTTTTGCTGGCTAAGAGTCACGTCTGACTGCAAAGTGGGGGTGCAGAACCCTGTGGCTTCCCCAGGACCCCGCCTGGGTGGGCTCGCTGTGGGAAGCACACGGAGGGGCAGAGGATGCTGAATGCTCCAAGGAGAGACCCAGGAGGTGAAGACGTGTGAGCTTCTGGCCCTGAACAAGTCTGCTCCAAGGGAGAGGAGGCTCCCCAAAGTCCTGACTGGCTTAGTGGGGAGCAGTTCCAGAGCATCGCCCGGGGACTCCGTGACAAACCTCATCTCAAAAAGTATAAATAATAGAGAACAGATGCCCCAAATCATCTCTCTCTTCATTTCTACTCATGGCATGGACAACACTTGAAGGACAAAGGAAACATCACTGGACTGGAGAGGGATCCTGGCAGAAAGGAATTCATCCAGTAAGACTGCTAGAACATGTACTGAGAGATTTTTGCTTTGAATACATTTAGCTTGTTAGATTAGGCGTTAGTTGAGTTTTACCTTTTATTTCTTTGTAACCAATTCTGACTTTTATGCTTCTTTATTTGTAATAACTTAAAATCTATCTTCTTATATTTAGTAAACTTGTTTCATTGTTTTATCTAAACCAGTGTGCTTGGACTGAAGTGTTTGGGAAACTCCACCTAAAACAACAGGATTTATGCATATCATTTTCTATTAAAAAATGATAGTCTTTATAGGCGCTTGTATTGTCCAAGAGAGGGCTCAGCAGTATACAACACACATTTCTGGGGGAAGTCTGGGTCTGCAAATTTGCAGGTGTTTCTTTGCAGTGTAATTCAAGGGTGGCTGGCTGTAGCACCCTTGCAGTATAGCTGGGAGTAATTTGCATGCTGAAGCGATAGTGAGATCAGGCCAGGAGTAGTCACTGTTCCAGCACCCCAGATTGGAGAACTGAGGGAACACAGCTGTTCAAACCCTGGGGATTCTCACAACCAGATAAGAGTCTTAAGCCCCTTTCCCTCAACTTCCTTAGGGGGTGCCTCCCACAAAAATCTGTTCCAACTCCTGTTTACCCTTGAACCATCTTTATTCTGTAATGAGTATGGGCACAGACTGCCTGTTGCTAGTCTGAGATAGAAAATGTTCCTTCTGCAGTACACAGGTTATAAATCTCACACCACCCAAGGCACATGTAAGGCTAGGGTTTCCACCTACCTGGACCTGCCACTTCCCTTTGCACCATCCATTTTGTTCAGTGGAGTTCCCCTTCCCCCTCCTCACACGTCTTTAAGAAGACCCCTCCTTCTGTAGCTAGACAAGAGGACTCTACATCTAGTTCCAATGAGTACATTCTCTCTATGAAGATATTTTAGTTAGTTTTGTCCATAAATCAGTCACTCCAGCCCCTTAGTCATTTTGGTTGCTCTTCAAATTACGTTTGATCATCTGCTGACATCTCTAGTACTGAGGCACCTTAAAACTGTACAACATATTCCTGTTGTGGACTCACTGACCAGTACCATACGGAAAGGGTTAACAATCACCTTCATGCTCCATGAAGTGAAGCTTCAGGATATGCAGCCCAGAAGTGATATTGCCATTTCTGGCATCATATTACTGTCCACTATCACCTTTAAGTCCTTTTCATCATCACCTCTTTCCAGTTCCTTTTTCTCATGTCCAGTGTAGTTTTTGGATCATTTCTCACACAGATGTATTAGCTACCATTGTTCCAAGTTTAGTCTCATTTTTATTTTCTGCCAACATTTCTAACATTTTAATGACTTTAGGTACAAGTCCCTTATAATCCTTCCAACACCCATTTAGAGTATATGAGCAATATCCTCATTTTACAAATGGAAAAACTGGAGGTGTGCAATCAACTTTTAAGTTTAAGACAGAAAAATTATACTTTGGGGGAGAGGAGAAACCAATTCTTATAAGTAACTCCAAGGATTACTATAACAGAGATGTTTTCAGTTTATGTGATGTGTTTCACAGCGCTATCATTTTATAGTCATTTTAACTTATTTCTTATTGTTTTCAAAGATCTTTCACGCAGTAACAAGGATGAGAAGAGCCATAAAAAAGGAAAATGTAATTGTAAAATCACCAAAATTATCAGGGGATCTCAGGGTCACCTGGAGTACCTGGAACTCCTTTAAATTCTCTTTTTGAAGTTAACTAGACTTTATGCCGAAGGCAGCAGTCAGCTTTGGAGCTGGAATCAGATTTCCTGACTCCCAGTCCTGTACTTGGACCAGTCGTCTGTCTCTCAACTATTAGTCTAGCCTCAGTATTATACCCTATTAACTTAGGCCATGTCTACACTACCACTTATGTTGGCAAAATGTACACTGCTCCACTCAGGGGTGTGAACAAAACACCAACATCACCCTGCGCGACACAAGTTTTGCCACCGTAACTGGCAGTGTGCACAGCTCTATGTCAGTAGGAGAGCTTCTCCCACTGACATACCTACCGCTGCTCGCTGGAGGTGGTTTGATTATGTCAACAGAAGACCTCTCTCCTGTCGGCACAAAGCAGCTACATGAGAGATCTTACAGTGGCACAGCTGCATTGGTGCCACTGTAAGCTCTGTAGTGTAGATGTAGCCTTAATGTGTCTTGCACATTTAGCTTACGCTAATAAGCAATTTACCTGTACCAGGAGATCACAGAAGAATGTGTTTAAACTGAACCCAAAACTGACTCCCCTCTGCAGCACTGCACTGGACAGAACTCTAACCACTGTTCACAATCATTCCTTTGTATAGCAATAATTAAATTTAAATGATAATAAATTTGTATTTCTAACATCCTTTTGCTTTTCCAAAACTCCACTTGACTATACTGATGGAAGTCTACATAGATTTAGTCTCTGGAAAGATAAGAACTTACAGGAGTCTTTAAAAACTGAATATGTACAGAGCAGCTCTGTAAATGCACCCTTACAGACATACACACACCATAAGGAGTACATAATAGTTCTGTTTAAAAAAAAAAAAAACACACTGGACACTATCCTATGTTCCTATAATCTGACTGATTTGAATGAGAGGTGTTTGGAATTATTATATTCTCCAGCAAATATACATGCTGGGTGAAGTACAGATCAACATTTGATTTTTTTAAAACCTTAAGATATAGTTAAGTTTTAATCGCAGAATTGTAATACAATTAAATGAGACAAGCAAGGAATAGTAACAGCTGGCCAGGGCACTACCATCCCACCTGTGCAGCATCATAGGAAGGAAAGCAGCACATCTCATTCTGGGCTTAGCCATCAGCTACTATGAAGTCATACACATCCAACAATTACCAGACTTATTAAAAACTACAGTAAAGTTCTACATAGTAGAGACTGGAAAAGTCAAAGCAAGCACAGCCGGTCATTCTTTTGGATTTTAAAAATAATTTTGATGAACTCTGGAGGTGCCAATGCTTCAGGTAGCACACAATACCCCTAGAGGATTTTCCATACTTAAAAACCTCACACATTTAGTAGACATACTGAATTACCTCACTTAGGACAACAAGAAAACCTAACTTTTTAGCACCATCTCACTCAATTTTTACTAAACTGTGCTATTAAATGTATCACAAAATGTATACGGGACACTAACCACCACCAAATTACTGAGCAGCAAACAAATTTCACAGCCATAACAATTCTGGGGTTGGGGATGAAAACATTTATTCAAAAACAAAATAAGACGTTTGAAGCAGCACTTGAGAGAGACCTCCACTAAGAACACACTGGGCTAGCATCAACATACTCAGAATATGCTTTAATTTGGTTTATTTGTGTGGAAGGACATTGTTTGTTAGTTTGGTCTATTTTTGCTAAAATACTCAGGGCCTGCTTGGGGCCCTAAACGTAAGTCCTTAATTAGCACATTTATGAGCTATATGAAGCCCGGATGTACCAGTCAGTGGAGTTGCACCTGCATCTCCCCACCACCACCTCAACACAAAGTCATGTTTGGTAAATACATTTTTTGAAAACAGGATTTTGTACTTTAGTACAAAGTTTACAAAACTTTTTCAAGAGTTAGGTTCTTTAGCCTATTTTTTCCTTTGCCTCACCATCCTTCATGACTTCAGGTGAAACAGTAAAGTTACTGGGTGGAGAATGGGGAGGAAAATTGCTGGTGCCCATCTCCTGCAGGGAGAAAGGGCCACTGAGACACATGCACACACACTTTACCACCAAGGCTACCACAGGTCATCCTCAAGTCCTTACCCCAACCCCCAAACCCTGACTCTCCCTTCTACCACCCCACACACACATGCCCAAGGGATGTCCCCAATTTCCCCCAACACACACTCCCCACTTTCACACCAGGGCTGCCCCCCACAGTCAAACCCCACCTTCACCCCAGGACTATCCTCTCCCTTCTTCCCTCCCACTGCCCCACAACCTGGCTCTCTCCCTCCCACTGCCCCCCTCACAACCAACCTCACCTTCACACCCCACCTGTCCTACCTCTCCCCCCACACACAAACAGGGAGTCACGGTCAGCTCCCTCTTCGCACCCGGGCTCGCCCCACAACTGCCCCTTCCCCCCAAGCCGCGCTTCCCGGTGTACGTGTGTGTGTTGGGGGATTTCTGGGCATTCACACTGGCAGGGGGCGCGGCAGCCAGAGCCGCCCAGCCCCGCTGTCACCGCCAACCCCTGCTCCCAGGGGCCACAGACAACCACAGCCGCCCCCCGGCGCAAATCTGCAGTGTCGAGATGGTGCTCCAGGAGCCTGCGGCCAGGCATCAGGGGAGCGGGGGGCACACGCAGGGACTCACGGCACCGCTGCCGTCCCCGGCTCCCAATCGCCCCAAGAGAGCTGGGAAACCGAGCCAGGAGCCCCCGCCCCGCACCAGCGCCGCCTCCCCTCTTACCCGTCCTTGCGCCGCGCTTTGTAGACATGCCCGTAGGTGCCTCTCCCCACTTTGCAGCCCTCGTACTCGAACAGATCCTCCACCCGCTCGCGCTCGGCCGCCAGCTTGGATTTGAACTCGTAGTCCATGGCTCACCCATGGGGGAGGGGGGGCGCGGCGGGATCAGCGCCCCCAGCGCCGGGAACCCCCTCCCTGCACCATTTCCTTGTTTGGGGTTGCGGTGTGGTTTTTTGTTTTTTGTGTTTGTTTGTGTTTTGTTTTTTTGGGTCCCCTCCGCCGCCACCCGCTTCAACTGGGGCGGCTCGCAGCGTCGCGCGGGGTATTCTGGGACTGGTAGTGCAGCTGGCGGCTGGGGTCCAAGGGTCCCCGTCGCCAGGCAGCAGTGTGCGAACTACATTTCCCAGGATGCCCTGTAACACCCAACCTTGTCAGCGCCTGCGCTCTGCGCTCCCTGGGCTGCTGAGCGTTTCAGCGAGCGTTGGGAAGTTGCTGACTCTTCACTTTGCCTGGCTGAAGGGGGAGTAGCGGCTGCATGGGGTGAGGGTTCGTAGGGAGACCATGCGCCATACCTGCGCCGCAGCTACCGCCTCAACCCTTCGGCTATAGGGGGAGGGGAGGGACGCTGGTGCTGCCTGGAACTTGTTTATTTCTTGACCTGCCACTCAAACGGTGTCCCCGCCCTCCCCTTTTCTCTTCTTCCCAATTGGCCAAGGCTAATCCCGCCCATTCGCTTCTTGGCCACGGGCGTAGGCCGGAGTGGCTGTCCTGTCCTGCTTATGAGTCAGCGGTCCTGGCACGGGCTGTTGGGGCGGAGCTGTCCATGGACAGAGCGGTCGGGGAGCGGCAAATGCAGTCAGTGTTGCGCTGCTGCCCACGGCTCAGCCTCGTGTCCCGCAGGGTGGCGTTGCCTGGAGGGTCGGTGACGGCTCGGAGCGGCCGGGGAAGGGGTGGAGCTGCGGGTTCCAGCTGTCCCTCCCCCGAGGGATCAGGGGCGAAGAGAGCTGCCCCTGCCACACACGCCGCTTTGCAGCACAGCGAGGGGATGAGTCACCCTCGGCCCCCAATAAGGTGCGGGCAGAAGAGGGTAGCGCTTTGGTTTCCTTCCCTACTCGACAAGAGGGCAAGAGAGCTGAAGGTGTCCACTTAAATCCTGCATTGCACTCTGATATTGCGCTAGGGCACAACCATGGCTTCAGGGAGTGTTGCAAAACGAAAGGCTTGCCCAGAAGTCGTTGCACAGAGGTGAACCTATATTGCCGGCCAGCCCATGGTGGTGGGTGTGAGAGACACCATGCGCACGCCTGATTCACCATCGCCCTGACAACCTCCCCAGTAGGCTGCTACACTGTAAGAGGAAACATCTAGTCATAACTCAGTCTTAAACATGATTATTAAGAAAAGAGTTACATCCTTCTGTCCTAGGCTTGGTGTACTTTTAAGTTGCGTTGGAATAGCTGCTTCAGTTAGGGGTGTGAAAAAATACACCTCTGATAGCCATAGCTATGCTGACAAAACCCCAGTGTAGGCACAACTATGTTGACAGAAGATGGCATCTGTTGAAATAACCAGTGTCATTCAGGGACATGGTGTTCCTAAAACAAATCTGTTGTTATAGTCTGCATCTACACAACAGAGCTATGCTAGCATAGTTATACCTAGGGCCCTACCAAATTCTTGGCCCTGAAAAATCCATCACAGACAATTCAATCTGGTCTTTTGTGTGCTTTTACCCTATACAGTAAAGATTTCACAGGGGAGACAAGTGTTTCTCAAACTGGGAGTCCTGACCCAAAAGCCAGTTGCATGAGATTGCAAGGTTATTGTAGGAGGGTCGTGGTATTGCCATTCTTACTTCTGAACTGCCTTCAAAGCTGGGTGGCTAGAGAGCGGTGGCTGCTGGCTGGGTACCCAGCTCTGAAGGCAGCAGCACAGAAGTAGGGGTAGAAATACAATATCATGCCATCCTTACTTTTACACTGCTGCTGGCAGTGGCATTGCCTTCCGAGCTGGGCTTCTGGATAGCAGCTGCTGCTCTCTGGCCACCGAGCTCGGACGGCAATGCCATGCCAGCGCAGAAGTAAGGGTTGCAATACCATGATCCCCCTACAATAACCCTATGATCCCACTCCCACTCTCCCTTTTTGCGTCAGGATACGTACAATAACAACACCATGAAATTTCAGATTTAAATATCTGAACTCATGAAATTTATTATTTTTAAAATCCTATGACTGTGAAATTGACCAAAATGCACTGTGAATTTGATAGGGCACTAGTTATACTGATATAGGCTCCATAAGGTAGACATATTTTCAATTCCCAATTCTATTTTGAAATTGATATTTAGTATAAATTTATCATTTCAGGCTGAAACTAGGGATGGTTTGAAATGTTCCAAACTGGGTTTTATCCTAGGTTTTAGGTTGAATCTGGGTCCAACAGCACCACCATGTCTCAAGCTGTTCTCAGAAGATTAGTGGTATATGGCCACATATAACCATCTTTTTTAAAAGGAGACCCCATTTTGGCTTTATTTTTTAACTGAAAATCAGTGCCATAAGGACTTTGCTCTGTCAACAATGTCAACCTCTTATCATCAATTCTCCCATTATGCATGGAAAAAACTCCCCATCAAATCCATAAAACTACCTCCTTATCCTCAACTCACTTTTGCCATGACACCTACAAAACACTGACAGGTGACGTTGGCTAGGCATGGCCAGTGGTAAATTCAAACTATTGGCTAATATGCAAAACATGCTTGTTTTGCTTTTACCTTGTCATCCCAGAAATATCCTTTGTTCAATGAATCTACTTGTTGCTGCTTATTATAAACAAAGACTGAGTTCACCGGTCAGGGACTGTTTTCTTATTACTCATGTAGCAAGATATGGACCCAAGTCTTGATGTGGGCTTTTTGGTGCTTTTGTAATGTCAATGAATTCTAAACAATGAGAAAACGTAACTTCATACCCAGGCCAATATCAGTCCTAAATATATTGGGCCTACAAAGGAATCCTCAAACAGACATCATGAAGACTAAGTGTTGAAGTTCTAGAGAGTAAATTACTTTGAGCTCTCAAATATTTTAAATATTTTATTAATTTTTTAAATGTTGTTCTGCTTATTTTCAAGCTTTTTTCTCTTGTTTGGAGGCCTCCATGACTTAGTGTTTGGGGCTAAGGTAAGCAGGGCTGGCGCTTCCATTTAGGCAACCTAGGCAATCGCCTAGGGCGCCAGGATTATTGGGGGGCGGCATTTTGCCAGGGGGGCAGCAGGCAGCTCCGGTGGACCTACCGCAGGTGTGCCTGCGGAGGGTCCACTGGTCCCGCGGCTCTGGTGGACCTGCCGCAGGCTCCACCAGAGCCGCGGGAGCAGTGCGCAGGGTGGCGAAATGGCCGTGCGCCTAGGGCGCCTGTCCTAAAGGTAAGTAGAAGAAATTTGACTTAATAGGAACCTCTAAATCAAATTTTGTATAGTGGTTAGTGTTTGGATTCAAATCCTGCATCTGATTGGTATGGCTGGGAAAACATAATGGGCTATAAAAGTCGTGACAAGAAGCTTGTATCTGAAGTGGCAAAGGGGGACCATAATTATTTTAACGTGATAATTTTTTTTTAGAAAGGTAGGTGAGTCAGCTTTCCTTCTGCCATAGCTCCAAGTACTTGTGAATCAGAATTATCTGATAGCCTGCCTTCTCACTATGCAAGCTTCTCTAATGGTGGATGCTATCCTAAGCAGGGATTTATTTCCAGATACTGGTAAATAAAAATCCATAAGGCCTGATCTTGAGCTGCTGCATTGCTATTTAGCCCAATGAGAGGTATCAATCCAATGTTAACCAATATAATTAAATAAAATCACATACTTTAGAAGTGTTAATAAAAATAAAACCACTGCAGAGTTATCCTCTGTGGTCAAAATAATGCTTCACTGTTTCTCATTTCTCACATTTTTCCCCCATCCTAAACTTCTGTCATCTTCCTAACTAAGCAACTCCAACTTCTCCACCATAATTTATCTCCTATCTGAAATCCCAGCTGTCTTTTTTATCATCTTTGTTTCCCTTTCCAAACACTCCCCACCTCCTCCTGCCTCCACTTTTCTCTGACAGTATTTCACTAGTTTCTTCTGAGAAAAATTGACAAAAATGCAACAAGACCTTCACCTTTTTCTCACCTTTCCTTCCCCTCCTACAACTCATTTTTCCTTGTCACTGATACAGAAGTTTGTCTGCTCGTATCCTCTAGCATCTTCATTGACCCCATCCCACCTCCTGATCTCTGTTGCACCCACTCTCATCTCCTCCTTTATCCTTCTCCTTAACCTCTTGCTCTTCCCCGGTTCTCTCTCCTCATAATACAAGCATGCTTCAGTCTCTCCCATCTTAAATCATCCCACCCTTGACCCACTTTTCTCTCCAACTGACATCCCTCTCCCTTTTATCTGTTGCCTCATTAAATGTACTGTCTATAATAGCTGTCTGGAATTTCTCTCCAAATCCATCCTAGATCTTTTCCAATCTAGCCTTTACCCCTTGCCTCCAATGAAATGCCTCACTAAAGCTTTTAAACTCAGAACCAGTACTCCATTTTCACTCACCTCAACCTGTCAGCTGTCTTTGACACCACTGATAGTACTCTTTTGATATCTTATTCTCCCTTGGCTTCCATGAATCAGTCCTCTCCTGGTCCTCCTCCTGCATCTCTAATCACTTCTTCAGCATGTTCTTCAGAGGATCCTCTTGACTCCTCACTCCAACATTTGGGGGGGTGAAAAGGCTTCACTATGGATCCCCTTCTCTTTTCTCTCTATGCTTTATGTCTGCATAAACTAATCTGCAAACACAAATTCAACTCATCGCTATGCTGAGAGGGCACAGATCCACTTCTTTTCTATACCTGTCTTTTTCTATCCAAACTGAAGCCTCAGCCTGTCTCTGACATTTCCTTGTGCATACGCAGCCATTAGGTTATACTCAGCATGACCAAAACAGATCTCCTAATCCTCCAATCTCTCTTTTCTCAGGAAATGTACAACACCTCCATCTTCCCGGTCTCTCAGACCTAGAGCATTCAACTTTGCGTTCTTTCTAAATCTTTACATCATGGTTGTGTCAATCTAGGTCAAATCTTATGCAGAAAAAATTCTAAAATACTGCCTTTCCTATCCACCCACACAACTGAAACTCTCATTATCTCATTATTAAGGACCTCATTATCTCAGGCTATATCTACACTACAGCAGCTACAGTGGCACAGCCATGGATGGCATGTGCACCCCCATTCAGGGAGGCTAGGCCCTTGCCCTGCCACTTCCACCCAAGGCCCCTCCCCCCCTTTTACCCCTCCCCGCTGCTATCACCAGTTAGCCTGCTGGCACAGCCCCACGCCCCAGCTGGCGCCCAGATCAGCCCTGAACCTGGACTGGCCCACTGGCACTAAGAGCAGTCTGGAGGAGCCCCACAGGGCTGTGGCAAGGAGTATTAGTGGAGGTTTCAGGAGGCTTAGCCCCCGCCCCCGCCTCCATTATCTGCCACCCATGGACACAGCTGCACTGATGTTGCTGTAGCGCTTTTGATGAAGATGTTCTAAGTTGACAGAAGAGAGCTCTCCTGTAGGCTTAATAACTCCTGCCTCCATGAGAGGAGGTAGCTATGTTGGTGGGAGAAGCTCCCCTGATGACATAGCGCTTTCCACACTGGCGTTTAGGTTGATATAACTTACATCACTCATGGATGTGCATTATTCACACCCCTGAGTGACATAAATTAGACCGAAGTAATTTGCAGTCTAGACATAGCCTTAGTTACCACAATGTCCTTTTCTCTGGCCTTCACAAATGAGGGCTTGCCTTAGCTATATCCATTCCAGATGCTGCTGCAGAGATCACTTCCCTTGCTTGTCATCCCTCTTTGCATCGCTACACTGGTTCCCCTTTCCCTATTGCATCAAACAAACTATTCTTCATTTTCAAGGCCCTCCTTGCATCTTAACTTCCCTCCATTCCCTTCAGGGAAATAATTGATCGTATCTGCCCATCCTATGAAAGGAGGAATGATTTAAAATCTTTAATGTTGGAACAGAAATAAAATCATACCTTTGAAATACAGGTAATTAAACAGATGAGGCTAGAACCAGACAAGACTCAAACTTTTAAAGTGTAAGAGTTTTTAAAAGGTGAATTAAAATGTCTAAGAAAGCCAAGAACCTGTTTAAGACTCCAAATCATTAAGAAGCTATGTGAAGACCTACTATATTTACTAGCAAATTTTTAAACAAAAATCCAGTTCTTTACTTAGCTGCCAAGACCTAAGATCTGGGTGCATTGTTTTCCTGCAACAAAATCTTAAAGCATATGATCTCCTGGACTCTTGAAGAGCCAGTATCTTTACCTCAGGTCCTGGCAGGTAAAAAGCCTCAGTTAATAACACTACATTTGAAATTTGTGAGCCCTAATATACATGTATTCTGTTGAACCTGGATCATAAATCAATTTTTAAAAGCATTTCAGATCACCGACTGGTAGTCTTTAGTAAAGCTGTAACTTTGAATAGTGCCCTACGTGCAAAAGGGCTGCTCTCTCAGGCAATAGTTCTACAAGTGATGGGAAAGGCATTAACATTCCAGAGCTCGCTCACTCTTTCTCTGGACCTTCACCTCTGTTCACTCTTTTTACAAATGTAGTCTACAGATTAAAAGGGATGCTCACCAGGCAGTTTGGCCCAACATGTTTTGAGAGAAAACTGTTACAAAACTTAGTATAAATAAAAGGGTTTTCATTACAGTTTTAATTTAAATGAAAGCAGTTTTTTTTTAAATTTAAGCCATTCTTTGGCAGTGTTGTGGTGCTGCATTAGAATCAGTAAATGAAGCCAATTAGAAATAGAAATGAAACTGCCTAGTTTTTTTCATTGTCCAAACTGAGTAAGATACAGAAAGAAAAGAAGTGAAAAGTACGTGATATTTTAAATTTGTTTTAATAACCTGGGGTATAAGTAACAGGTAAGGAAATGTATGTTAACTCACTTTAAATGTGAGTGTCCTAATGCCTAAGAACTCAAGGAGAAGCAAAAAAAAAAAAAAAAAAGGGTAAGTGGCCATGATAACTGTTGTACTATGATGATGCTGGCTGTCCTACCTGATACTAAGCTGAGTTTTAATATAACTGTGGTAAGCCTGTGAATTCCTATTGCTCTCCTGCTTCTACCAACTTCTAGCCCAGGGGTCAGCAACCTTTCAGAAGTGCTGTGCCAAGTCTTCATTTATTCACTCTAATATAAGGTTTCGCGTGCCAGTAATACATTTTAACATTTTTAGAAGGTCTCTTTCTAAAAGTCTCTAATATATAACTAAACTATTGTTGTATGTAAAGTAAATAAGGTTTTTTAAATGTTTAAGAAGCTTCATTTAAAATTAAATTCAAATGCAGAGGCCCCCAGAGCAGTGGCCAGGACCCGGGCAGTGTGAGTGCCACTGAAAATCAGCTTGTGTGCCGCCTTCAGCATGCGTGCCATCGGTTACCTACCCCTGCTCTAGCCTTACCATATGAGGCTATGTTCCTGGGATTAACGTAGCCTTGGGGCCAATAAGGATGATTTTCAGAAGTTCAATTCCCACTTGGTGCAAAAAAAACCACAACAAAACCCCTCCTCCTCCAACTCCTGATGTGGGGGTATGAGTTAGCATTTTCTGCTCTCCCATAAAAATGGAAATATTTAGAGGAGTTCATCTTAGCCTGTCTGACTGGAGATAAGTTGATGAGGGCAGGGAAAAGGAAGAAAAGTTATCCATTTGGATGAATACAGATAGGTTTGGGCAGCTAGAGATAAGCCGCAAGGGACCCTCTTTGTTCCTCTTTACTCCTAGAGGCAGGGCCGGCTCTACAGTTTTTGCCGCCCCAAGCAGCATACCGAATTGCCACCGCGGGTGGCGGGGGCAGTCCGTGTGCCCTTAGGGTGGCAGGCGCATTTCCGCCGCGGCGGCAATTCAGCGGCAGCTTCTATGTTTAGCTGAAGCCGCTGCAGACAGCTAAACATAGAAGCTGCTGCTGAATTGCCGCCACTGCGGAAATGCACCTGCCACCCTAAGGGCACACGGACTGCCCCTGCCATCCGCGGCAGCAATTCGGTGCGCTGCTTGGGGGCAAAACAACAGGGACTGCTGCCCCTTGCAGATTGCCGCCGCAAGCACCAGCTTGGAATGCTGGTGCCTGGAGCCGGCCCTGCCTAGAGGGGAAACTGCACAAGCAATTTTACACAAGCTGGAGAATCTCTGAGTGACAACCAATGGGAATGGAGGGAAGACTATTGAAGGACTTGTGTCCTGGGGCAATATTATTTCCAATGCTTTTTCATGCTAGGAATATGCTAGTAACACGCAGCTCTTAGAAGGT
Organism: Chelonoidis abingdonii; assembly: GCF_003597395.2. Lineage (NCBI taxonomy): Eukaryota > Metazoa > Chordata > Testudines > Testudinidae > Chelonoidis > Chelonoidis abingdonii. Next base: position 88,360,966 of record NC_133771.1, read on the forward strand.
TCTCAATTTTACTAAATTGGTATTTTCTCTGTGCTTTCTGTCTCAATTGGGTCTATTTCCATGTTTTCTAAGCCAGTTAGAAGTGAAATGGCTTTAATATTTTTAAAATACTGTTCTTTTCTTTTTCCTTCTGTTAATGTATAAAGGTGGCCTAAAAGTCACACGAAACCACCAGAGCATTTTTTCTTCTTATTTCTTACCTCAGGAATTCATTTAGATCAGGAATGCCAAATTGGCCGACTTCAGGAATATTTGTTATACACTCTAACATCTTCACTGGAGATGCAAAGATGTTGCTTTGGAATAAATAATTCATTTTTAACGAACTGTTAAGTCACAGAAGCTAAACACAAAAAGTATTAAACAGTCTTACTATAAACCCCTTTCTTTCTCAATTGCTCAGCTTTCATTCTCTTGGTGATTTCACTATTCTTTACTCATCATAGTTTTCCAAGGCAGACAAGGCATGTATTTCTAAGGTAAAGACAAAAGCTGCCTTTTAAACATTTTGAGACCTTGTTTATGCAACATGAGGGGGAAAGGACATAAGCCAAATCATTCTCCTTTGCAGGTTGCCTTTATAATATGCTAACTCTTTCTTTGCAGTTCACTCTAACTTCCTTCCATCCCTTATTATCTAGATAAATTTCTCAAATGTTATACTCTGTTTCTGTATAATTATCAGGGAAGAGCAAAAAATTCTTCTCTCTTCTTTAACCTTCCTTAACCCACAGTCTCCCACAAATGGAGGCTGCAACATCTCTGTTGCTTCACTCTTAGCTGGCTGATACCTAACTGGAGCATTCATTTGCCTATTAGGTTCAGCAAGGGAGCAGTTTCTCTTCCGACTCTTAAAGTGCCAGAAGCAGCCTTTTTCCAGCAACTTTGCTAAACCTGACAGGGCATTGCATTGGTTATATAAAATACTTATTTTAAAAGTTTACTTCAGTTAGATTCAAAATGAGGCTGCATTTCCTGAAGAGTAGAAAAAGATTAATCTCTTGCAGTTTAAGGAAGCTGGCATATATGATGGAAACCATAGAGGAGGAAGAGACCTCACAGGAGGAGGAGTTTATAAGAGGTCTCTGCAGGTGTATGTCTTCAAATAGAAGTGCTGCTAAAGCACACAGAGGTTCACTTAAGAAACAAAGTCATATAAACACATTGGAAATTTTTGCTGAGAGGTATAATAAATATATCTGGGGTCTTCATGAGTGCTTGCCTGAAAGTTTCAGGAGTCTCTGCAATGAGGTGGGGCATCATACTATAGGTTTTTCAAGAGATTTTTTAATCTATTCCAGGTCCAGCACTTCAAAGCTTGGCAGTTCATAGCCCTGATGGCACCTCTGGGCTTACTATGTCTGTTAAAAAAGTAAAAAATTGCTTGAGCCCTATCTTCTAATTGCTTGAGCATCTTCACCTCTTTCATTACAAATTAAATACTGCCCATACTTACATCAGCTTCAAAATCTGAAAGGGGAGTAAAGCAGAATCAAGTGGCATAAGTTCAGATGTCTTATTTAAATTGTAAACTTGTCAGCGTTACAAAGGAAAAACTAGTTTGTGTCAGTGAGTTTTAACAGTACTGTTTTTAATAAAAAAAAATTCACTTCTGTAGCATCTTCCATCCAAGGGTCTCTCTATGTCCCTTACAGCCATTAACTAATTTAACCTCAAAATACCCTTGTGATGTAGAAAAGTATATTAGAGCCTCATTTTATAGTATGGAAAGTGAAGCACAGAATTTAAGTGACTTGGCCAAGGATCTTACAATGAGAGTGCACACTAGGAATGGAACCCAGGAGTCTTGACTTCTGCTTCCATGATCTAGCCACTGGCCTACACTGGCTTTTAATTCACTTATAGTTCTAAGTATCATAATCAAAATAGAAACTTTGTGCTGTTTTTCTGGGGAATGATCCAGTACTCTGGCCTGAACATAGGAGGTTCTGCCTTTGACCAACTTCTTTATTCTGGGGGTAAGAAAAACAAAGTGTTACCTCACAAAACAGCACAAGGATTTTGTAGGCAAAATATTCCTTGTCCCTGGACTAATAAAAAGCTGAGGCTAAAGGACAAATAAAAAAGACATGGTAAATCAGACGTGTGATGGGGCAGACTGGCCCCTCATTGGGACTGAGAGAGTTAACCCTTCCCTGCTGGCAGAGGAAGCCACTGTCCCTGAGGCCCTGCTGGGCATGCTCCAACCGAGAGTAAAGCATAAAAGCCTGCAGAACTGCTCAGTCAGGGCTGATGGCTGGGGAAGGAAGACGCCCAGCAGAAGCTCCAGCCCAGGAGCAGTTGCAACCCTTACAGGAGGGAGCTGAGGACCCAGGAAGCAGGCCCAGAGACTGGCAGCTGTGGGAACCCCAGGGAGCATTGGATGCTGAGGAACCTGGAGACCCTGATGCCACAAGGACTGCTACGTTTGGAGGACTGGTAGGAAGTGACCCAGGGAAGGGAAGGGAGTAGTATCTCCCACCACTCTGAGGACAGTGTGTTGCAATAGGATTCCATGCTGACCCATGGCGGATCACACCGTTACTAACAGGGCCCTGGGTCGGAACCCAGTGAAGGTGAGTGGGCCCAGGCTCCCCTACCAGGGGTCTCTAACACCCCCCCTTTTTGGGGAACGACATAGTTCACCAACCCCTCTCTCTCTCGCCCCCAAAGGAGGTAGACAAACTCCAGCTGCTGGGCCACGCTATCCCCCGAGGGGAGAAGAATTTAGAGAGACTCTGGCCATTAGGCCACACTGCCTTAGGAGCACACTATAGAGACTCCGGCAGCTAGATAGCACTATCTCACTGGGGAAGAGAAGGTTGAGAGACTCTGGCCATTAGGCCATGGCACCTTAGGAGTGCAATATAGAGACTCCGGCTACTAGGCCACACTACCGCATCCGGGGAGGCAGATTTGAGGGACTCTGGCCATTGGGCCATACAGCCCTGACTACCAAGGAGGTAGCAAGACTAACGTAGATGCAGGGAGGTGTGGTTAACCTCACCCCCTCCCTGAATCAAAGGGGTTGACAAGGTACAAAACTCGCCACAAGGGGAAAGAGTTAAATATCCAGTTATGGAAACAGTGGGGCACAGTAAAGTTGTGTCGGAATTATTACAGATAAAAGCAAGCAGTTGTCTCGTTGGGTTGAACACTATTCAGAACTATACGCACAAGAAAGAAATATCACCAGTGAATCACTGGACCAAATACCAACTCTACAGATCATGCCAGAGCTAGATGTGGAGCCCACTGTAGAAGAGCTAAGCAAGGTAATAGATTTGCTGTCAAGTGGCGTGGCTCCTGGAAAAGATGGCATTCAAGCAGAAATCCTCAAGTGCTGGAAAGACAACCTATTACCTTCATCAGCTTCTACTTAAGTGCTGGAAAGAGGATGAGATACCACAAGAGATGCATGATGCAAACATCATCGCTTTGTATAAAAACAAAGGCGAAAAGGGAGACTGCAATAACTATGGAAGTATCTTGCTCCTAAGTGTAGCAGGAAAAGCTTTCACAAAAGTCATCTTAGTGTACCTACAACAGCTGGCGAATCAGGTCTACCCTGAATCACAGTGTGGATTCAGGGTTGGAAGATCAACTATAGACATGATATTTTCTCTGCATCAACTCCAAGAAAAGTATAGAGAGTAAAACTGACCATTGTACATCACCTTTATGGACTTAACCAAGGCATTCAACACAGTTAGCAGAGCAGGTCTGTTTGCAATACTAGAAAAGATAGGATGATCACCAACTCTGTTAAGTCTTATATGTTCATTCCACAACAACATGAAAGCAACTGTCCAGTTTGACGGATCCACTTCAGACAGCTTTGAGATGAAAAGTGGAGTGAAGCAAGGATGTGTTCTTGCCCCTACACTCTTTGAAATCTTCTTCTCGGTACTCTTGAACTGTGCGTTTAAGGACATGAAAGATGGAGTGTATCTCCACACAAAATCAGATGGGAAACTCTTCAACCTGTCCCAAATTAAGTCAAAGACCAAAGTAAAAAAGGTGCTAATCAGCAAACTTCTATTTGCTGATGATGTTGCCCTCATAGTCCACAATTAATATCTACTACAAGAACTCATGGACCCCCTTTCAATTGCCTGTCAGGCATTTGCTCTCACCATCAGCATAAAAAAAACAGTTGTATTAGGACATGAGGTTCCACAAAATCCTTCAATTACCTTAAAAACAAACCAGATAGAAGTAGTCCAAAAGTTCAGCTATTTAGGTTCTACAATGACCACCAACTTCTCTCTGAATGAAGAACTAAATGTTCGCATTGGAAAGGCTGCCACCACCTTCAGCGGACTAACTAAAAGAGCATGGAACAGCTCAAACCTTACCATCAAGACCAAAATGTTAGTGTACCAAGCCTGCGTCCTCAGCACTCTCATGTATACTGGGGAAACATGGACAACTTATGCTCATCAAGAGAAAGGTTAAACAGTTTCTACCTAAGTTGTTTACGCCACATACTCAACACCAAATGGCAAGATAAAGTCACCAAAGCAGAGGTTCTTCAAAGGGCAAATTTACCTAGTATGACAGCCCTGCTCAAGCAAAGATGACTGCACTGGCTGGGCCATCTGAGTAGATTGGAAGACAGATGCATACCCAAGGACATGCTATATGGAGAGCTATCAGAGGGAACAAGAACAACAGGACGTCCCAAGCTTCACTATAAAAACACATGGAAGCGAGATATGAAGGAATTTGGAATTGATCCTGACCAATGGGAAATCTTGGCAAGTGACCATAACAGGTGGTGCCATCATCTCCATCAGGGTATCAAAGTCCATGAGAGAAGCTGGCTCCTACAGCATGAAGAGAAAAGAGCCCATAGGAAGCAAGCAGCTCCCAACCAAGATACATGCATTTACCAGGGCGGAAATAAATTAGTGGCCCCAATCTTGTAAAGTGACAAAAATGAGAGCTTATCTACACATAGAAATAGCACTGGTTTAACTTAAATCAGGTTAGTTAAACCATTGTAGTTTTTGTGTGTGGACTCTCTTGTGTGAAATTAACACTGGTTATATCTGTTTAGCGTGTGCCTGTTTACTGACACAAGCTAAACCGGAGTAAAGGCTTATCTACACACACACATTTTGTACCACTACTATGTTGATTTAGAAAGCCATATAGTAAAAGTGGTGCAACCCCCTGCTGTGGACACAGTTATAGTACTATAAAGGTACGTTTATCAATATAGTTCAGGAGTGGCCAAACTTACTGACCCTCTGAGCTGCATACAACAGTCTTCAGAAGTTCAAGAGATGGGGTGCGCCTGCTGGGTCTTGGCTTCAGTCCCACAGTGGGGTGGTGGGACTTGGGGCTTCAGCCCCATGGCGCGATGGTGGGTCTCAGGGCCTTAGCCCCAGGGGTAGGCAGGCTCAGGGCTTCAGCCCTGCAGGGAGGGGGGTTTCAGGGCTTCAGCCCCATGGGAGGCACCTATCTGAGCTTGGGACTTCAGCCCCACTCCTGCTGAAGCCCTGAGCCCCAGTAGGCATGCCCTATGGGGTTGAAGCCCCAAGAGCCCCCGCCTCCTTGCTGGGCAGAAGCCAGAGGCAACGCACAAGGGGCACATGGGGGTCACATGTCCCCACCAGATTTTTGCCAGGATTTGCTGGCTGTGCTTGGTCACATGGTGCTACCAGGCCCCCTCCCTGCATGGCAGCTGTTGGACCTAGAAAGCTGGGAGCTATGGCCATGGGGAAAGGCAGCAGCAAATAGCTCAGAGCTGCAGGGAGAATGACTGAGGGTAATGGGGTGCATGACTCAAGCTGTTGGGGAAGGGGACCTATAAATTGTGCCCCACCCACTCTCAGTAGGCACCATTTGTTTCTGGCAGAAGCCCCTAGCCCCATCACCCTGCTGCAGGGCAGAAGCCCTGAGCTCCCCCCTCCCCAAGTCTGGTAGGTGGAGAATGGGGAGGGAAGCTCTGCAAGCTGCACCTTATAAAAGAGCCATATGTGGCTCATGAGCTGCTGTTTGGTCACGCCTGGTATAGCTTATTACCATAACCTTAGCTATACCAATGTAAGCATTTTTATACTGGTATAGAATCATAGAAATATAGATCTGGAAGGAACCTCAAGAGATCATCAAGTCTTTCTCTTCCTCCTCCACAGTGCTGAGGCAAGATTAAGTATACCTACACTAACCCTGACAGATGTTTGTCTAATCTATGCTTGAAAATGACCAATGATGAGGATTTTACAAGAGCCCTAAATAACCTGTTCCAGTACTTAATTATCTTTAACATTAGAAGGGTTTTCCTAATATCCAGCCAAAATCGCCTTTGCTGCAAACTAAGCCAATTACTTCTTGTCCTATCCTCAGTGGACTTGGAAAACAATTGATCACCTTCCTCCTCATAATAACCTTTTATATATTTGAAAATTATGTCCTCCTTCTGCCCTCAATTCTCTAGAATAAACATATCAAATCTTTTCTCATAGGTCGTGAGTTTTTTTTTTCTCTCCTCTTGACTCTCTCTATTTTGTCCACATCATTCTTAAAGTGTGGTGCCCCAAACTGGAAACAGTACTTCAGCTGAAGCTTCACCAGTGCTGAGTAGAGCTGAACAGTTACCTCCAGTGTTTTACATACAACACTCCTGTTAATACACCTCAGAATTACATTTGTCTCTTTCACAAGAGTATCAGATTGTTGACTCATATTCAATTTCTAATCTACCATTATTCCCAGATCCTTTTGTGACCCATTGTGCCTGGGGCAGCCCTCACTGAAAATGCCACAGTCAGGGCAGGCTGCAAAAGGGAGAGCAGACACTCCCAAAACTGGTGGTTAATACTGAAGTTAAACTCTCCAACCAGTCACAAACTGTATTTGTGATTCCCTCCACAAGTTATTGAGAAGTGAAAAAAGAAATCACACAGCCCCCTTTATTGCATTCCAATTCTCTGGCTCCCAGTCAGCACCTAGGTCCAGTACAGTGAGAAGTTATTTAAAAACTCTGCTCACTATACAAAATGCTCTTCTGACCCCAAAGGGTCAGCCACATCACCAGGTCAATATTAGTTGGATCTTACCTAAAATACCATGGTGCCGGTCAATCCTTTAGTGTCTAAAACTAAAGGTTTATTTTAAGGAAAAAAGAGAGAACAAGAAGAGAGTTGTTAAATGGTAAAGCAATCGGATACCTATAGACTTCAAAGTCCATATATCACGTTCTTAGCAGTATTGGTGAGTTTGCTAGCTTGAAAGTCCCTCTGGAACACATCCAAAGCTTGGATGGGTCATTCAATCCTTTGGTCAGGCCTTTGTAGAAAAGTTACTCCAGAGGTAAGAAGCAGGAATGAACACAAAATGGAGAAGATGCAGCTGGCCTTTATATTACTTTTGCCATGTGACTTGTACTTCCTGTGTCCCAAACACAAGCTTCATAGCACATGGCATGGAAAAACCTTGGAGTTTTCTGTCCATAGGCCTGCCTCTACAAGTCCTGCTGACTCATAAGGTATAGCCCCTGGGTTCTTTGAACAGGTGATGATCCTTGATGGGCCATTGAACAGTCTCAGCACTGATGCCAATCTGTCTGGGGATGTCACCCAGAAACACAGTACAAGTTCTGAAATACAGATATATTATACATATCTATAATTCACAGTACAAAGATGATACAAACATATAAACAAGATCATCATACTTGGCAAATCATAACATTTTCACAGATACCTTACATGGCATATCTGGTCAGATTTCTTGCAATTTTATAATATTGGTATGAACAATATCATAAAATGTCTCCCATGTTTTGTACAGCATCACACCTTTTCTGCAATACCACTGCCTATCCAGTTTTTCCTGATTTTGTAGTTGTGCATTTGATTTTTCACTGCTAAGTGAAATACTTTGCACTTGTCGTAATTGAATTAATCTTTTTTTTATTTCAGACCAATTCTCCAATTTATGAACAGCATTTTGAATTCTAATCCTATCCTCTAAGATGCTTGCAGCCCATCCCAGTTGGTGTCATCTGCAAATTTTGTGTGTACTCTCTACTCCATCCTCAAAGCCATTAATTAAAATATTGAATAGTCCCAGAACTGGGACAGACCCTGTGGGACCCTACTTGATGTCTTCCCAGTTTGACAGCAAACTAGTGATAACTGCTCTTTAAGTATATTTTTAAACAGTTATGTGCCCACCTTATCATAATGTCATCTAGACATGTTTCCTTAGTTTGCTTATGAGAATGTCATGTGGGACTGTGTCAAAAGCCTGATTAAAATCAAGATACTGTATATCACATTTACTGCTTTCTCCCTTCCCGCTATAACTAATTAAGCAGTAGGAAGTTGTGCTGCTTTAACTATATTGGTTTCTAAACCAAGAGAGTTATAGTGATACAAAAACTGTTTATAGACCAGCCCCTAAGTGTCTATACCCAAAGTTGCAATGGTTTGACTAAACTGATATAAAATAACACTTTCAGTTAAATTGACACTTGTGTGTAGACCAGGGGTCGGCAACCTACACCACACATGCCAAAAGTGGCACGCGAGCTGATTTTTGATGGCATGCAGCGCGGGGTTCCTGCTGCTGGCCCCTTGCCAGGCAGGGTCCCGCTGCCGGTCCCGCTCAGCACCTGCTGCTGGCTTGGGTGAAAGAACCCTAGGCTGGCAGCGGGCTGAGACCCCGGATGGCAGGAGCCAGCAGCCGAAACCCGAGAGCGGGGCAGGCTGAGCCACTCAGCCCGCTGCCGCTCTGGGGTTTCCACCGCCAGCTCGTGCCAGCCTGGGTCCCACCGCCGGTCCCACTCAGCACCTGCTGCTGTTCCTTCCCCCAGACTGGCAGCGCACTGAGACTCCGGCTGGCAGGAGCCAGCGGCTGAAACCCCAGAGCAGGGGCAAGTGGAGATGCTCAGCCCACCGCCAAAACCCCAGAGCTGGGCAGGCTGACCCGCTCAGCCCGCTGCTGCTCTGGGTTCCGGCTGCTGGCCCTTTGCCAACCAGGGTCCCTGCCACAGCCCTACTCACCTTGCTTCTGGTTGGAGTTCCAGCACAGGCCCCCTGCCAGACAGGGTCCAGACCTCTGGCCCTGCTCAGCCCTACCAGCCGCCAGCTCCACTCACCGCTGCTGATCTGGGGTTCCAGACGGTTAACAACTGACCACTCAGAAGCCTGTGTGCAGCTTAAAGTATCAAATACATGCCACCAGACATTGGAAAACTTAGCAAGGAAAAGCAAGAGCAAGGATCACACTAAACTAATAAGATCTGCAATTTAATTTAATTTTAAATAAAGCTTCTGAAACATTTTGAAAACCTTGTTTACTTTACATATAACAGTAGTTTGGTTATATATTATAGACTTATAGAGAGACCTTCTAAAAAACATTAAAAGGTATTACCGGCATGCAAAGCCTTAAATTAGAGTGTATACATGAAGACTCGGCACACCACTGCTGAAAGGTTGCCGACCCCTGGTGTAGACGAAGCCTTAGTGTTTGTAGAAGATCCTTATTCTCCAAATATGATGAAAAGTCAGACAAAACAGAGTGATTTATTTCAGTGTTTAAAGGGACATAACTTGAAACATAATTAAAAAAAATAGTTTAAAGTTGCTTCTGGTATTAAAAATTGATGGGGAACTGAGTAGATTTACAGTTCTACAATTATGTTCTCATATTTAAAAAAAAAATCCTTGTACCTGTTGGTATGTGAGGACCCACAAAAACAGGGGAAATGACTATATGCAAAGTGCTTCTAAATACATACATTAAACAAACTGATTTTTTTCTCATTTCTTTCAGTTCTCGTAATCTAAAGTGCTGTATCATTTCAGACAGAAGCATATTTTTAATGTTGTCTATTTCTCTTTAATCTAATTTGTGTCATTTTGAAAGTTCAGAGCATATTATATTCTCTACAGCCTGCCTCCCACATAGCACCAGAGTAAGATATTACATGCAAAGGGTCATATGATAACTAGTAAATTTTATTTTTCTGGGGTCTAAATGTCAAAGATTCTTAATGTCATGTAATTAATGGCACTTGGCACATTACTGAATTGGGCCCAATGTTTTTTAAAGCTTTCAGCACGATTGGAAAGAAACAGCATGCTCCTTGTTCAGGTCACTGTTACGTGTATGCTTTGTTTGTTTCTGAGAGCCAATTATTATTTGTATTTCTAGTAAACTTTTATATTATAGTAGCACCAAAGACCCCAATTGGTACTGAGACCCTATTGGGCTGGGTACTGTATAAATACAGAAGAGGGACAGTTCTCACCCAGAAGGGCTTACAATCTATCCTTAGGCCCCAGAAAAGTAAACTTAATTAATCATCATACAACCCTGCTTGTAATTTCTTATACCATAGATACAAGTACATGGGAGGCAGATTGCACAGACTATACTATAACACTCAGTTCTTATTCTTTATATGTTGTAATGAAAATATAGATCTTCCACAACAACTGAAACATTAACCTATCTATAACAGAGGATTGATCTCTAGGCATAAGCCCAGTGCACCTGTTCCAAGGCAGGTCCTTTAGTGCATTGGTTTAGCACAAGTGATGGAACTGAGACCAGCCACTGTTCCACAAAGCTACAGTTTATAAGGTGCCTATAGACACATTCAGTTAGGGTTGCTTTTTGGTGTAAGAAAATAGGGTGATGTCTTCCTAGAGCTTCCTAACAGAGGCTTGGGAAATGTAAATTTGCAAGGAGCAGAAACCAGCTAGGAAGGCTATGAGGTATCAAGTCTGCTGGGAGAAAAGCCTCAGCAGGGACTGGGCTAATACTATACACCAAAGTTTGTGACCTAGCAGGAGTAGAGTTGCAAGGCATTCAGTTTTTGAGTGGAATGCCCAATCGAAAAGGGCCCGTGGTGGCTGCTGACTGGGCCGGTAAAAGTCCGGTCGGCAGAGCAACGGGGCTATGGCAGGCTTCTTGCTTGCCCTGGCTCTGCACAGCTTCTGAAAGCGGCCAGCGTGTCCCTGCGGTCCCTAGGCACATGGGCAGCTAGGGAAGCTCTGCATGCTGCCCTCACCCTGAGCACCAGCTCCACAGCTCCCACTGGCCAGGAACTGCAGCCAATGGGAGCTACAGGGGCGGTGCCTGTGGGCACGATCAGCACGCACCATGCAGAGATGCCTGGCCACACCTCCGCCTAGGGGCCAGACATGCCAGCTGCTTCCGGAGCAGTGCAGAGGCAGAGCCTGCCTTAGCTCTGCTGCGCCACTGACCGGGAGACACCTGAAGTAAGCGCCGCCTGGCTGGAGCCCACACCCCAACCCCTCTGCCCTTGGTCGGAACCTCCTCCCACACCCTATGCCCCGTCCTGCACCCCAACCCTCTGCCCCAGCCCTGAGCCCGCTCCTAGAGCCCACATCCCTTCCTGCACCCCAACCCCCTACCCCAGCCCTGAGACCCTCCTGCACCCAAACTCTGTCCTGAAGCCTGCACCCTGAACCCCCTGCTGCACCCCAACCCTCAGCCCCGTTCTGAGCCCCCTCCCACATTCCAAACTCCTTGGACCCAGCCCAGAGCCCCCTCCTACATCCCAAACCTCTCATCTCCAGCTCCACTCCAAAGTCTGCACCCCCACGCAGAGCCCTCACCCCCTCCCGCACCCCAACTCCCTGCCCCAGCCCAGGGAAAGTAGAGGAGAGCGAGTGATGGGAGGAAGGGGCTGGAGTGAGTGGGGGCAGGGCCTCAGAGAAGGGGAAAGGCAGGGGCCCTGGGGAAGGGGCGGAGAAGGGGGTGGAGCAAAGGTATTCAGTTTTGTGCAATTAGAAAGTTGGCAACCCTAAGCAGGAGGCTGATTAGATTTGTGATTTGTGTTCAATAAATCAGATTTCTAGAAGAGGAGGTTCATTGTGAAAACTCCTGCAGCGTGAAGTTTGATTCCCTGGGAAGTAGTAGGGTCCAATGCTGGACTGAGTGAGCTCTTTCTGTACTTTCCATAGTCTTCTAGAAGGTTCTAAAATATTCAAAACATTCGGAGTTAGGTTATCTTATTTTTAAATGGTCTGAATAACACAATTGTTTAATAGCTATAATAATGTGGTCCAGAGTTACATTGTGCTTGTGTCAATCCTAACATTACTATAGAAAGAACACCCTCTGAAATAATTTGGGTTTTTCTGAGTGAAGATCAGTGACAAATTTAGTCCTGAAAGCCCTAATCCTGCAATTGGTTCCACTCAAAACGTATCCTCGCATCTATGCAGAGTCTGAAGCAGGACTCCAGGGTTCTCTTCCTGCCTCTGAAACGTCCATTGAAGAGGACTTTAAACAAGTAATTTAACCTCTTCATGCCTCACTTTAAGTGAACTTGGAATTTTATTCTATTCATTTTCTTATACTGTCCTCATCAATGTAGCATCTGAGCATCTTCTAGAAGTGCATTAAGCAAAATGACTAGCCCTTGTCATGTGAGTCTCCTCTTCTGCCATCTTCCTCTCCAAAGGGAAAACTTGAGTTTTGCTTTTTGTTTGTTTTTTATTTTATGGATGTTGTGTGTGTTTATTAAGGCAAGGTCAAAGAAGTGTGCCTTGCCCTTTGAATGGGAGCAATGATGACTGAGGTGTTTCTTAGATCCTACAAGAGCTTTTCAGTTTTGGATGGCTCCTGGGACCTCTGTTTCCTGCACAAACAAGCTTAACCTTTGCAGTAGCTAGCTGTCTTGTGTCTGAGGAGCTGAGTTGTTGACCATAGTCTTCATTCTTGAGCTTCCAGTGACCTTTTAGGTACCGCGGGTCCAGACCTTTGCACACCAATGCTATCTGAGACTCATGAAGTAGAGATGGTTTTAGTAAGATCGAAGTTTGTAAATTATCTTGGCAAAGGGAAGATATCCCTGTTAACAGAAGAGACAGACTCAACTACTACCTGTTTTTCCAATATGATACTCTCTTCCAACTAATATCACTTCAGTTTGATCTGGATTGAGTCTTAGTTTACTTTCACCAACTCCCAATCTCAGATTCTGTGCTGCAAGAGTCGGACATACTCAAAATAACTTTTTATATTGAACTGTAGAATAGTGAAAGTACTTCAACAACGGGGGTAATCTATCATTGGAACAATTTACTGAGGAATTGGTAAATTCATTATTCCTTTAAGTCTTTAAATTGAGACTGAATGTCATTCTAAAAGAGATGTTCTAGTTCAATCACAAATCACTGGGCTTGGTAGTATTTACTTGCATAGTAGCAAAGAACAAACACTTCAACTGCTGGAATTGCTGGATGAAATTCAATGGCCTATGTTATGCAGGAGAACAGACTATATGATCATAGTGGTCTCCTCGGCCTTAAAATATATTCTTTAGAGGACTAAATTCTGCCCTCTTCTGCGCTGATGTGTGTCTGTGGGAAGGATCAAAACTCAAAATAAGAAACAGACATTTCAAGTGTGCTTTTTGGCCATCAAGCAAATTTTTTAATTCTCCTTGGAATCTTGATAACTTCAAGAATTTTTGGTTAGCCACATTTGTTTATGAATGCCTCCATACTAGCAATTAGTTCATAAAGGACAGATTTTCTGGATTCTCTGAATTCTAACATGCCAGTGATTTTTCTCTGAAGTGACTGTTGTGCAGGACACTAGAAGAATGCTGCTACAGACACATGTTTTTAAGGTAACTGCAAATAGATACTTGTACCGTAAGTACTGATCTGTGAGGAAACTTCAAAACAAAAATCAATACTCTCTATCATTGTCAAATAAGCGCTGTATAATTTTCACCCTCAAAAGCCCCCATTCCATTGCAGCCTTTTCTCTAAGGGTATGTCTGCACTATGGGATTATTCTGATTTTACATAAACCAGTTTTGTAAAATAGATTGTATAAAGTCGACTGCACATGGCCACACTAAGCACATTAATTCGGTAGTGTGCGTCCATGTACCGAGGCTAGCGTTGATTTCTAGAGCAT
>NC_133771.1:88376708-88378717 GCF_003597395.2 Chelonoidis abingdonii
TGTCAACAGATTTTGGCTTCCGAATACAAGTAGTGATGAGATATCCAGAGCTCCAAGTCCCTCTACTGGCCTTGGAGCAAGGATGTGCTCGGACTCATGCCTTGGGAGTTTCTGCACTAGGCCTATGGGTATGTTACCTCAGTTTACTCAAGGGACAGCTAAATTCATATTTTGTGAGAGACTAGTACGCGATTTGCACATTATTACATGCTTATCATGGTGCTATTACTTTATAGTATCTGCGGCATCCTTTGTGTCGTTTGATTAAAGACAATGTTGTCAAAATAATCAGTGTCAATTTTCAAGAGCTGCTGGCACTAGTGTGTTTGGTGTTTGAAAATGCAGCAGTCCTGAACACCTTTCTCTATATAGCAGTAGGGGTGCCAGGATGTCCAATTTTTTAGGCAGTCTGCTTTTTGGGTCTTTTTCTTATATAGGCTTCTGATTACCTCGACCCCTTCCAATTCCACAATTAGCTGTATGGTACGTGGTCACCCTAACTGGCAGTTCTACCATTGCTACTACTTGTGGCACTGCAACAGTGTTATGAACAATGGAAAAGTTCAGGGAAGGGAGTCTAACATAGACCTAGTGATAAATAATCAGCACTTGCACTTATCTGAGCTATGTTTTTTGCTGCAGACTCACGATCTCTGTGAGCTCGTAGGAGGCCCATTTCAGATAAGATCAACAGGTTCTTCTTTGAAATTATCTCTGCATATTTTCCCTTGTAGGATACACCTTCTGACTGTATGGGACTTTAGAAACTGCAGGGGGAGTGGTGTATACTACGTACCTGACAAGGGCCCTGGGTAGTACCAAGCAGTTGGAGCCAAGGTTATACAGTATTAGATAGGTGAATCAACCAACTGCTTAAGTTCCTTCTGTTGAATGTCAGAGTCCAAAATTTAGACCATAACCCTGAGGAAGAGGAGAAGGTGGGCAGATCCTGTGATTATGCAGGGACAAAACTCTTTCTGTGGACTCCAGTAACATGTAAGTAACCTCTCTTTTTAACTAAGGTGGCCTCTGCGTATTATCAGTCATGGTGTACGTGGGGGTGGGGTAGGTAGTAAGCAGTACAACCTCCAGGGAAATGGGCTGAGGAATTCTAAATTAATAGATAATGGAGTTGCCCTTCTCAAGTGAGCATCCATTCTGGATGCCAAGTCATGGAAGCACGAATGAATAAACAAGTAAACCAAACTTGAAGTAGCTCTGTGTATTACCATGATACGTTACAAAGGCATGCCATAGATCCTGGCTAAATTCTAGTGCAGTGACTTACAGTTCCCTCTAGTACTGGAACTTGAAACTTCTATGCTCGCACTGTAAATAGCCTAATCACTTACACAGGATTGTGTAGGAACAGCTACCATTTATAATATATAAAAAAGTTGTAAACAGGGTCTTATCTGAAATGGGCCTCCTAAATGCTGTAGCAGCTCAGTGCCATTTTTACATCTCAGAGATAGAGCCTTATTTCTCTCTGATGAGAATAATGGTCTGGATAAGATAGAATCAAGCCGTGACCTTGGGCAGAAATGTGGAAGGAAGATGAAACACAACTTTGTGCTTATGGAAGTCTGAAGGGAGGATTATCTGTCAGAAGCATCATTTGACAAAAGAAGCAATTCACTTACTTTATGGCAATCACTCATGTAAGTGTGAACAGACCTCTCTGTTATAAGCATAAGTCCCAATTCTGAACCTTAGCATCCAAAATCTGGGTGCCTGCATGAAACCTCCAAGCTTAATTACCAGCTTAGATCTGACAGCGCTGCCACCAGCCAGAAATTCCAGTGTCTGGCTCACTCTGGTCTCCCCAAAACCTTCCCTGGGGGACCCCAAGACTCAGATGCCCTGAGTCTCACAACAAAGGGAAATAACCCACTTCCCTTCCCCCTCTTTACCTCCTCCCAGATCTTCCCGCCCTGGGTACTCTAGGAGATTACCCTGCTTCAATTCCTTGAAACACAAACACAGAGAGATCAGGTTTCTCTCACCCT
>NC_133771.1:88382544-88415349 GCF_003597395.2 Chelonoidis abingdonii
TCAGAGCCGAGAGAGCAACAGAGACACAGACAAAGGACACACACCCAAAAATTCCCTCCCTGAGCTTTGAAAAATCCGGTTTCCTGATTGGTCCTCTGGTCAGGTGTTTGGTTCCCTTTGTTAACCCTTTACAGGCAAAAGAAACATTAACCCTTAGCTATCTATTTATGACACTCTCAGAATAGCTTTACTGTGTTTTAATTTGAAATACATCTGAAGATCACTCTATTCCAAAACCACTGAACAAGATTTAGTAATGGTCCATCACACTGGTGGTAAAATTTACCAGGCAGGGGAGAGCTGGAGGATTCAGGGATTACACCATGATAAAAAGGTTTTTTAATGGTAGCCAAAATAATAAAACTGGTTGTAAAAAAAACAACAACAACACAGATTTTATTTAAACAGGAACAAACAGAATTGGATTCCACCTACAATAGCATTAAACAGATGAATAATATGTATAATAAAAAAATGTATAACCCTTTGAAAATATATACACTATAACTTATTACTCGGTGTATTTAACTAAATATAACCCTCAAAATATATCTATCCCTGAATGCACAGGCTATTATAGGTTATTATGATTATTATTTCGTTCAAGATTCCCCTTTCCCCAGATATCTCACTCGGTTCTGTCTAACGCCAAGTCAGTCGTTGAGCCTCAGGTGCATCTCATGATTTCCTGAAGAGATGGACTTGACCCCAGTGATGCTTGCTTGCAGGGGACACATGTTAGGTGAGACCTACAGGATCTGAAGGACCCTTAGTTCTCCTGTTCTGGATCTCAGGGACCACATGGATCAATGATAGTAGATGACTGGAACTGATGCTCAGAAACTGAGGCTCAGGAATATGTTATCAAACATGGAGTGACTTGATTTTAAACTAAAAGGACCTCTTCTGCATGTCGGTTTGTTCAGCTCAATCTCAGTCAGTCTCAATTTACTCTCAGTCCCAGTTTCCCTCGGTCCCCGCTATCTGTCTCTCCATTTTCCTTCATTTATTCCCAGACTCTGTTTTGCTCTCTCACTTTCTCTTAGTTTCCCCCTGCCTGCCTCTGTCCCTTAACCATCCCTCTCTTAGGGGAGAGGCCATCTCCTCACACTTTCTCAGATGAAGGGCTATCTCCCTTCCATAGACAAATGACAGTGCATTCACTCTGAACACACCCGAAACCATACATCCCCATGCAGGATCAAGTCCCTTTACCAAATTTACATAAGGAAAGAGGATAGACCTTGTGAAACAAAGAGCTCACGAGAGCTCAAAGGGTGCCTCTAAAAACCAAGCAAGCACTAAGTTGAGATCCCATATTAGAATAGGGTCTTTGAAGAAAAGCACTAAGCAGGCCTTTCGAGAATCTCTTTACCACAGGGTGACTGAACATGTTAAAATGGCCCACAAGTTAATAGTGCATAGAGACTTCTGAGAGGAATTCACTCACAAGGGAAGACTCAGCCTTTAAGCAGGTAATCCAAGATAGACGAAACAAAGGAAGAACTTGGAAACTTAAAATTATCCAGTGCACATACTGAGAATATTTTCCACTTTTGTGATCAGAATTTCAGTGTGGATGGCTTTCTAGAATGAAGTATATCCTATACTATGTTCAAAAAAGTAAGGTCAGACAACAATTACAATCCCACAGCTCAAGCAGCCAAATTAAAAGGTAAATATTGGGGTGCTGAATTAGGACATTTCTTGATTCAGTAGATCTGGACAAAGAGGAGGTTCCTGAGAACTCCATGAAAAAAAAAAGGAGCACAAGCCCAAAACAAGCCCAACCCATTTCAAAGGTTGGGAGTGGGGGTCTTTTATACAAATTCTATTTTTTTTAGTAGTTCTAGTTTTGCTGCATACAACGTTAAGTTACACATTAATTTATTACAGTAATAAATGTGTGTACTTACATTATTTGAAAAGGTCTTCCTTGCTCTCTCCATCCTCCATGGTCTCTTTTGCCCCAATATGGTAACATTCCCGGGTTGAACCATTAAAGCATATCCTGGTGTGGGACAATACATTGGAACATGGGATTGTCAAGTGGGTGGTCCAGAAAGTTCATGAATTTGGGTTTGTTTTCTTAATTGAACTGGAGTGAAGTAGGAGGATTCTAAAATTCTAATGATATTCATCTATGACACCAGTCAATTAGCAAAATCACTCCTACAACCATTTTTAAACTATAATTTTGTGTTAAAGTCACCTATTACAAAAAAGCCCAAATAAGCTACCTCCAAATAAAATAATCCCAAAAAACTGAGACTTGTGTCTCTCAAAACATTAAAGGGCCTTTTTAAAAAACAAACCCAATTCTGTTACTGGAAATGGACTTGGCAACTACTGTTCTGGCTCTAAGTGGAGTGATCAAAATGACTCTCTCTGTGTTTTGTCATTTTTCCCAGATATTAACCTTTTGTAACACTTACCAATATCAGATGACGTAGGCCAAGAAATAAAGTTCAGTCTCCTGCCACAATATACACTTGTGTGGGTTACACTTATTACAAGGGCAGAAGGCTTTCTTCCCAGGAACAAGTTTGGCAGTGCTGCCAAACCAGAAGAGCTCTCCATCTGCATCCCAAAAGACTAGCATACGTTGTCACATGTACAAAACAAACGGGGGTAAATAATTATTTATTTTAATTTTTCAGGTATAATTATCTTAGGTGTTGTTTGCAGCTATTGTGCATTTTTTTAAAAGCATGGTTTTTAAATTGACTATGTTCCTTAATATGTCTTTTCTCTACAACAGGAAGGATATATTTCATGATCCATCACACTTGCCATGCAAAAGTAGCTCACTATAAACAGAAACTCCAGCAGTAAATTCACTACTCTTGAGGGAATTCTGCACCAAAAAATTAAGAATTCTGTGCACAATATTTTAAAATTATCCAAAATTCTGCATATTTTATTTGTCAAAATAACAAAATAATCATACCAGTTGCAACTATTTTGGTAATTTATTTCAAAATACCTGTCAGCAAGTATGCCTGAAACAATACAGACAATAAAGATTCAGGAAATGTTGCACAGCTGGGACTCATGCTGATAGCCCCGGTCAGCTGGGCCTCCAGCTGACAGCCGTGCGCCTGGTGGGGCTCCCGCTGACAGCCCCATGTGGCTGGTCCTCCTGCTGACAGACCAAGCCCTGCCAAGCATGGGGCTGAATTTATTATTCCCACCAGAAAGAAGCATTTTGTTACAAATCACAGATCTGCGGGGAAAAATAGAATTCAGCAGGGAACATTAATTCTGCACTGCACAGTGGCACAGGGAGATCCCAGAACCTTCAGTTAGTGGAAAGTCCATACAAAAAATGTTGTGTAGCATACTATACACGTAGCCTAGCTTGGGCTTAAACTCAAAGCTACAAATAGAGACTGAGTCTCTCAGATAAAACCAATGTAGAAAACATAGAGAGAAGGTTAAGATTTTATTGCTACAGAAATATTTACCAAAGGTAAGGTCATAAAGTGCAACTCACTTAAATGGAAAACAGATGAAACGGGCTGATTTTATAAAGGCTGATTTTAAAATCAGGTAAAAAAAAAGAAAAATATACCTCTATGATCAGAACCAATTTTGTCCAACTCTAGGAAAAAGTGTTGCCCTTCTATCCCCAAAATGGATAAATTATTACTTTTGTATTGTCCAAAAACAAGCTCTCTGTCAAGATTAATTCTAGAGCAAGTTTCAGAGCTGAGTCATGATCTGTATTTAAAAGGAGGTTTTATTTTGGAAATGCTGACACAAGCTTAGCTATAACATTGCCATCGGTGAATGCTGCTATAGTAAAACTTAAATCACATTGCCACTGAAATAGTATAATAGATTATTTCAGTTGTAAGCCAGCTAATTATACATGCATTTGTAGAGTTCTAGGCAGTTAAGCCACACAGTTTCTACTCCTTTTCAGTATGGTAAATATCTTGTAATTTAATTTATAGTTAAAGTATTGTACTATATAAAATTGTGGCAGAGACACTTTAATTTTTTAGCATAATGTTGCCAAGTCTCATGATTGTATTGTAAATTTTGTGACATGTAATCTTTTTCTTACACCCAGCTCCTGGATTCATGTGACTATGTGGGACTCTCATCTGTTTTTTATAAGGTAAGTTTCCATCCTTCATTGTTGCAGAGAGAAAATTAAAAATGTTGAACTGCAAAAATTCAACATCAGAAGTCAAAAAAAAAAAGAATTCAAACCTATTATTTTAAAAAAAAATCTCATTACTTTCAAGCAAACCTCATGAATTTGATGCCTGGCTCGTGATTTTTTTTAATGCTTAGTTTTGGCAATATTATCATAATTTGAAGTATTCACTTACTGTATATAAACAGCATTTCTACAATATTGTTGTGATTGATGTGATGAATTATCCTTAAATCAAGTTGGTTAAAATCCACCCTGAACAATCCCATGTCTCCGCACAAGCTAACACCATGATGGGAAAATGGAGCATTCTAATCACCTAGCTTCCTTCAGTGAACTCTGTGGAAAAAAACTCAACATGCAAAGGTGTGTGTAATTCAGAACAAGAAGAAACAATACTATCTGGAGTTGAGCTGTGGGTTTTCCTCTTTTTGTGCTGTTTAGCTGAAGCAAAGGCTTATGGTTTATTCTTTGTTGTCTCTATGAAAAGCCTTTTCAATTAATTTAGACCATAGCTCTTGTCTGGGAGGTCTTAAAAGGAAGAGAATGGCTTTTCTCTTCTTTGTAAACAAAATACTTCCCTAGTGCTAACATTCCATCCATCTGGGGTCGATTCCTTTAATTAATTTCTATTGCACTGTCCAGTTTCTTGATATCTACAAAATGTGATCTACAAAAGATCTTTAAAATTTGGGTTTGTGTCTTTTCTTGCAGCTTTATGTGTATAAAGAAGGCCTGATGTGTTTAGTTTTTAAACAAATTCCTTGTATTTTACCTTTAGAAATATCAGGCATGTAAGTCTAGCCTTTTCTGGATTTGCTGGAGAATGGGGAGGCAAGGGGATATCTCAAAATATGAAAGTTTGCCATCCTTTCCATTAGATGTATATTCTGGAAACTTTTACAAGGTTTCCTCCTAAGTGTGCATAATGCATTTAATTATAATGGTATTAATATGGGGGGGGGTAAGGGGGAAAGAGTTCTAAAAAGTCTAAAATCCCTTCTCAATTACTCAGCTTTCAGTTTCTTACTATGCCAGTTTCTCTAGTTCTTCAGTCACCAGTGTCTTTCAGAGTAGACATAACCTGAATTTCTAGTGTAAAAAAACAAGACTGTAACTATGTTTTTAACCAAACAAAAGAAACAAACACTTTAAATTCTTATACATCATAAAGAAACAAAAAGGGGAATGAGCCCAATTTTCCCCCTTTGAAGATCTGTAACTAACTTATACCTTATTAAAAGGTGGCATTTTTCATCGTCATCATTGTGGCAAATCCAAATGGGATGTAGCTTCCTTGCAGATGGAGTGTCAACTGGATCTATCTCTAGCTACATTCTTAAGGTGGTCTGGTGGTATTGGTAAAGAGGAAAATCACTTTTCTCCTCTCATAGGTGAAATAAAATTGTGATACTGAACAGAAGTCATGCTACCTCCCTCTCTCTCTGTGTCATCAGTTTGACCCCCTTCTTGCAAACTTGTATGTGAATAACTTTTACATATATGAGTACTACAAAGGACTTCAAAATGTGTCTACTTGTGGGCATAAAGTTAAATGTGTATAAATATTTACACGGTCAAGGCCTTTGTTTGTGTACTGAATTCCTTTTGATTGAAATCAAGTGAGCCGTACGGGGGAAAGGGGAGGTGAAAGACACACCCAGTATGTTTATATTGCCATTATAGGGTATGGGGCATTCCACTGAAGTCAGTGGATGCTTTTTGCAAGCACCGTTTAGCAGATCAGGCCCATAAGGAAAGAGTTTGGGATTGGTTTTTGTTTGTTTGTACCATTTAATCTGTTGATTTTAGGGATTTCTAGGGTCCTAACTGTAATTTTCCTATTTATATTAGTCACTAAAAGTCATCACTGTCTCAGAGATATCAAAGTACTACTGATCCTATATTTAAGTTTAAGAGTTTTAAAACAAATCCTTTATTTTCAGTCACACAAATTTAACAAAAATAATTTCCAGTTGAAGTTTGACATACTTATGTGTTAACTGGCATAAGAGGCTTTCAGAAAACTGAGCGATTGTGAGACATACTACAAAAAGATTTTTTATTACACATACAAATATAAAACAACTTAACAGTGCCAAGATCTTCCACTGTATTTATAGTATATAGAAAAAAGTTATGAACTAGAACACATTGCAACAACTATTCAGCTAAGTGTTCCTGAACAATGGTTTCAGCTAAAAGAAAAAAACCTAAATTTATCATTCTAAACAGTATATTAATCAAATATGCATGAATACCTAGTTGACAATCATTGCCAAAGATGAGCTGAGAATGTGAAAAATGTAATTTGAAAAATAAAGAATAACTAAGATTTACTTAAGAATTATACATTTCTTACAAAGATGTCACAAGATATCTTTGTTAAAGTGCCATGTTCACTTCCTGTGCTATATGAATAAGAAAACATCATTTTAAAATATATACTATTTATTTTAAATATAAATACTATTATTATTATAACATTAAAAATCTCCATTTCTGAGGGGGGTTTATAGATGAATATTGTTTTAATTAACATTTTTTACATATATACATTCTTTATTCTAGAGGCAACATGAGCTGAAGGAAGTACAGAGTTGTTAGTCAATACAAGTTCTTATTTTTGCTTCTCACAAACTCACTCTGAGGCATTGAACAAGTCGCTTAAAAAGCTCTTCCTTTGAAACTCAGACCACCAACCTCTGTCTTAATAGCTCCACTTGTGAAACGGGAATAAAACTTACCTATCACAGTAATGTTGTGAAGATTAATAAATTAATGTTTGTAAA
Source organism: Chelonoidis abingdonii (assembly GCF_003597395.2). Classification (NCBI taxonomy): domain Eukaryota; kingdom Metazoa; phylum Chordata; order Testudines; family Testudinidae; genus Chelonoidis; species Chelonoidis abingdonii. Next base: position 88,389,505 of record NC_133771.1, read on the forward strand.
ACCCACTACTGTGGCATCTGGGCATCTATTAGCTTTTACATTAGCTCTTTAGTTCATATTACTTGCATCGAAATTGAAATTCTTGGCCTGAGGGTGTAATTTACCTTTAAAAAACTTCACTGAGTGATTATTTAATATTTTATGTATTTTTCTTTTTAGCTATTGCATACTTCATTTTAAGTAAATTGTGGGAAGGTTACAAAAACTTTTTTTTTTAAATTAAGGTATAATTTTCACAATACTGGCCAGTTATTATATAAGAACTATTTCTCTTTGCTATTCAGCAAATACAGAATTTTGCAAGGCATAGCTAAATATTCATGTTATTGTAAGGATATTTTCTGGACAACCAAGCAGGTCAACAGGTACCTTAGAAACCTAGCAAAACAGACAACCACTGCTTACTGTAGCATACAAAACCACTGCTAATTCCTGAATTCACATCCAAGGAACAGGTTTATTTCAGCGTAAGTACAAAGTGCCACACCCCAGTAATTAACTGAGGTATATCAGGCATAGGTTTGACTGTACGTACAAACAAGGTATACATAAACAAGGGCAAAGACTTACATCTCCATACACTCTTTTATACCCAAGATGACACTATACTTTTATCAACACCACTCTCCTCTTATTTGTCACATAATAATATTTTATGACCAAATACAAGATTCCATATTACACCCTAAATTATATAACTTGTTTATTTATTATTAATAACAAAACTATCAATCTTAATATTTGTCAGAGGTTTGTGGGATTTTGGGGACTTTCTTTGTTTACCCTGATTATATTTGTCTGGGTCATCATAATCTTTCATTGTTATTTCATCCTTGGGAGCTTGTCCCCAAATCGAGGACATTTCAATAACTGAATAACAGGATACATACTAAGCCAAAAATACTGTTTTGTACACCTTTTGAAAAAAAGGTTATTTGAAGGTTCATGAATCAAACTAAATTAGCCCTTTATTTATATTGATTATGCACTTGCATTTTTATATTACTAGCTTATATATATATATATATATATATATAAAAGATCCATTCAATACACCTATGCCCTTACTATTTTACCTGACGTAAATTCGCCTAATCATTGCACTTTGAAAAATAGTAGTTACCTCTGAGCTTGCTATCAGAATTTTACTGGGCTCCTAAAAGAGGGTCAGATGGAAGGACAGCACTTTGTATTTTTTATTGATATCTAATATAATACATCAGAATAGCAACTGGTTGTGTACAAGAAATCCACTATACAGCCCCTTTATAACAAACATATAAAACCCATGCCTTGACTATTTTGACTGTTTTTAGATGTAGACACTAACAATAGATAATTAGCAAGTAAATAAGAGAACTATCATTGCTAGTTACAACAGACATAAAAACAAACCAGAATTTCCACAAGGTAAATGAACAACTTGTGTTTGCAGAGAGAAATTTTCAACACTAACATTTGACCCACTGAAGCAGAGAGCTGGCTGTAGTTACTGCCTTGTATGTAAGTAGAAATGGGAGAACCAAGGCTGCTAAATCAAGATGAATGTGGGAGGGCAGCACTGGGCTGGGAGTAGTACAGATACATAAAAACAATGAACACTTTTGCCTAGAAACTGGTCAAATGTCTTGAGAGTGCACAGTCTGCTTTATGTGCACAGACTAGATCAGCAGCAACTAGTTTTTTTTATCTGTATCCTTTTAAAGTGTCCTTGGAAATATGTGATAAGCAAATCAGTCAACAGTCTGACTGAACTGTGTTTAGCAGAGGAACCCCTCCACCCAACATATTACCGTTTTTGTTCCCTCACACAGATACACAATTTCTCTTAGCAGCTGAAAAATAGCCATTCAACCAGCTATGCACAAAATGAGAAACCCCTGTACAAAAGGAATATTCTCCGGGGGTTGATCTACATACTACACAGCCCCTATTTTTTTTCGAGAATGGTGTAAAGGGGCTGAAGCAGTATGGGGAATTTGTCCATTTTCTTTTGCTCACACTAAAACATAGACATTCTTTCATCACTCCGTGTTTGGAACTGATTCTTTGTTCTGATCAAGGTATCCTCAGCATGGGACAGAAATGGGCAAGGACAAAGGTGGCTTTATGCTACCTTTGTGCTCCTTGTATTCTGGGGCTGGTGGTGGCCAGCATCCAACTGCCTATTAACCCAAGGTGATGTTCTGGCAGGCAGGGACAGCTGGAATGTGGAGCCACTCTGACTATCCACCCTTTCCCTTGGTCATGCTCCCTATATCAAAAAGCTGAAAAATGGTGGTTGGCATAGAACTACAGTAGCACTATAAGTTCCTCTCCTGGGAACTTTCTCACAGGAGGAAATCCCAGCTACAAAGATACAATGGCTTTACAACCCCTTTGTACATACAGAGCAGCATAAAATGGCCGTATCACACGCTAATATTGTACCCTCTGTAACATCATCATCTGATGATCTCTGTACTGTACTTTGCTCGCTCACTCTCCCACACCCTGTATACATACAAAAATTGTACTCATTTAACTAAATTAGTTTAGAAACTGCTTTCATTAATTTGGTGCATGGACACTTAATCAGTTTAAGAGTGCCTTATATCAATTTACCTTAAGTTGATACTTTATCAATTTTTTTTAAAAAAAGATTTAGTTAAGCCTGCACTACTTTTGTGTATAGACAAGGCCTCACACACATGCAATCACCCCTTTTTCTTTCACACATTTTCCCTTACCCTTTCACTGTTGTTTCTCTCTCTCACACAGGTTATTTCTTATACCCCTGCCATGTCTGAATACAAAAGTTACACCATTTTAACTGAAATTAATTTTTAAATTAAACATACTTACATTGTTTTAGTTAAACTGGTGCACACCCCTTTGTGGACATGCTTACATCTGTTTACAACTGACTAATGTTGATTTAGTTTAATACACTGGAGTTTGCACCAAGCTGAAAAAAACTACACTTTCTCTCCTGTTCACCCCCTTTCTTTCACACAAGGAGCTTGTGTGACACTCCTCCCTTCTCAACCTCAGGAATAGTGATATCCCTAGCCCCATACCTCACACTTAAACACATGCTCTCCGCTCGTTCCCCTTATGCCCCTCGCACCACACACACTTCTGCTTCCCCCGTGTCGCTCTCGCTCGCAGTCCCATGCTTGCTTCCCCACTCACACAGCTCTCTCTGGGCGGCTGTTCTGGGGGGGTGGAGTCGAACAGGCCGAGACGACTTGACAGGCAGGTGCGGTATCCAATGGGAGCTGGGAGAATGCGGGGCCGAGAGGCGCCTGTCCAATGGCTGCGCTCGGCGGCCAGTTCCCTGTTACCTGTGCGGGTATAAAGGCGGCTGCGTGCGCGGCGCCCTCTCGCTTACACAGTATGGCCGGCGACATTAGCTAGCGCTCGCTCTACGCTCTTCTCTGCAACAGGGGAACACACGGAATACAAGGAACCGAACCGCCTCGCCTGCCCCGCGCCCGCCCGCCCGGACTGTAACCCCCGCGCTCACGCCGCAGCCGCCGCGCACCCGGGCGGTTTCGCTGCTGTTGGTTTTGTTGAAGGGTCACATAACGTTATCTCCTGGAAGGTGACTCGCGGCCGGGGACCCGGCGGCGGCGCGGCCCGTGCAGTAGCAGCAGCAGCAGCCGCCGGGCTGGGGTTAATTTCTGTGGTTGTCGGTTGCCGAGTTGTCGCGCCATGGAGGAGAACGGTGCACACTTCTTCGAAGGGACCGAGAAGCTGCTGGAGGTGTGGTTCGCCCGGGAGCAGCCCTCGCCGCAGGAGCCGCACCAGAGCAAGGGGTCCGGCGATCTCCGCACCATCCCCAGGTTGGCGTGCTGGGGACGGGCGCAAGGGAGCCGGTGGGCGCCGCGAGCCGCTTCGGGGTGCGGTTGGGCTGGGGGGAGGGGCGCGCCTAGCGCTTTTCCGGGTGAGGCTCTGGGGAGGGCGGGGAGCTGTAACCGTCCCCCGGTCTGAGGCGCGGCCTGTGTGTGCCCAGGGTGCTGGCGAGCCACTGCCGGCCTCACGCGGAGTGTGACCTTCTCCTGCCCTCCAGGGGCCCCGGACAGCGCCTCGCGCGCAGCCTGCCCGCGGCGCGGTCCCGCTGGCTTTAGGAGAGCGCCCCTGGGCGCGGCGAAGGTGTTAGTCAGTGACCGGGCTCTGCGCAGAAGCCATGACACCCGCCTCCACCGCGTGGAGCCCGTAGGGCCCTGCTGGCAACATGTGGTGACGGGCCGGGGAGCCGCAGTGTCCGCGGGGCAGGGGTGTAGCGGAGGGAAGTGTCGCAGTGCTGCCCGCGGCCCGGCTCACGCGGAGGGGCCGCAGCTGCGGAGGCTGCTGCCCTGTGCGCACCCGCGGCTTGAGTCGGGATTCGGCCAGCGCCTGGCCCTTCCCCTGTTAACGAAACCTAGGAGCGAGCCGCCTTTATGGCGGGGTCCCCTGCTGCCAAGCGACCGGACTGAGGAGAAAGGGGTGAGCTACCCGTAGATCGGCGTGGGCTGTCACCTGTGTCCAGACCCTCATAAGAGTGCGTATCCACTACCTTCCCCCGCCCATGGAGCCTGCAGTAGGGAGAGGGCGATCGTGTCGTCTTCCTTTGCTGCGGAGGCAGGGCTTGGGGGTTCCCTAATGATGGGTATCGCAATAGCTCCAACTCTCTGTAATGCGTAGAGCGGCTTCAGATAGCCTCCCTCCCCGGCGGGATCCCCTGTCTGTGGTTGTGGCGCAGTGGGGCGGTCTGGCAGGCTGTAGGGAGTAGCCCTCTCCCGATGCTGAAGTGTGGCTAGAACCACGATTACACGTGAGTTTCCTGGCTCAGCCTTCCCCTCGTCTCCTTTCCCCCCCTGTCGGGTTCTCTTTCCTATCCCATTGACAAATTCAAGCCAATGAGGTTTGGATCTGGGGCTGTCGCCCAATGGGCATTTCAGGAATGTGCTGGCGCTTCTTCCACCCTCATTCATGCGGGGGGGAGGAGAAGGCTGGGTCTCTCCTGTGCACGTGCTTCTAACTACTCTGCCGGACGTGGTAAGGACAGCGTCTCTGAGCTGTGGCTGCTCTGTTTTGTTAGTGTAGTATCTAAGACAAACCTGCTGGGGCACAGGTCTTTGATTAAAAAGTGTTGGGCATGACACGAGGTTTCTGCTACTCTAGATTGTCTCACCAGTACAGTGTTGTGTTGCCTGGGGAGGGGTGTCTGCCAGGAGTTGCACATCTGTACTCTCTTGAGTGCTTGGACTATAAAGGTGGTTAACAGAAGGATCTTCCACGGAAGTGTTGCCTTCAGATGCTGGAGGTCAGAAGGAAATTAAAATTGTGAATCTTAGTTGTAGATATGTATTTTTAATCTCAAATTTCTGCCTTTAGTACTGTAGAATGAGCATGGGAAAAAGCTTCTATGTAGTTTACATACTATTTAGTTCAGGTAAATGGAGATGTGTAAGAGAAGTAATGCTACATGTGCACCAGATCTCTGAATATACCCAAGTTGTTTATACATATATTTAAGTAGTGCCACAAAATACATTGAATACTGTAAACCATCCCTGTTGTGAGTTGCTTACTGTCTGAAGGGGAAAAGGCAGATGAAACATACAAAGCAGAGTGGTCAGGATGATGACTGGCACACCTTAGTTCATGGCTGTCTCCCTAACTTCCTTTCCATCTAGCAATTATTGGTTGGCAAATTTCTTGCATATTATTGCAGTAGAAGCAGGTCTTAATAATTTGAATCACAGGATGCATTGCAGATCAGCTCTGGAAAGGCATCCCATGTTCAGAGGGCAGCAGAAATGGTATTGGAAGAATTGGATTGATTGTATCTAGGCTAGCATCCTGAGTGCAGAAAAGCTTCTGATTTGGAAAACATACTATCAAGCTCTTTGGAGTAGCTCATAGGTCAGAGTGCCTACCACAGGGCAGACTGTCAAGAAGTAGGGCAAAAATACCAAATTGGTTGAGAGTTGTATACTTGGGTTTCACCACGTAACAAGTGCAAACTCAAGTGCGCAGCTGAACCATGGAGTCTGACCCCTTGACTACTCTGGTTTTTTTTGCTAGCCAGGCAAACTTACCTTTGTGATGGTCCCTTGCATCAAAAATCACAATATTCAGGTTACTCCTAGTCCCAAAGGATCAGTCACCCTAGGTCAGTTGCACCTTAGACCTCATACCAAACACACTTGGTAGACAATCCTATAATCAACTATCTGAATAGTTATTAACTAAGAAAAAGAAATAACTTAGGTTAAAGCAGGTAAACATACATGCACAAATGAGTTTGTTATAGGTTTCCTCTGGCAAGATACAGGATTTCCTGAATTGCAGTTCCATTTACTCCATGGCAAGGTTTCTGTGTCCTGTCCCTCATAGTCCATTTGGGGCATGCAAGGGTACTGACTTTCAATGTGAGCTGGGCACGTAAGTGCTCTTAGTGCCTTGGAAAATCTCACCTTTAAAATAGAACAGTAAAACTAATTAAACCATTGCAAGTTGTATGTAGAGAAGGGCTTGTTTGCCAGATTTGTAGCTCTAGAAGTATGGCGACAGAGGCCTAAAACTTACACTTCAAGAAAATAGGCACACTTATTTGTATGGTTTATTTTCTTCAATTGAAACAAATGGAGAGGAATTATATGCTGACTTCTTTCCTTGTCTGTTCAATAGCCACTCTGCAACAGGGTGAATTTGATTTAAATCACTAGTCAGGAAGACTCAATCATGGATTTCTACATAAGAGCAGCAGAGAGTCCTGTGGCACCCTATAGACTAACAGATGTATTGAAGCATGAGCTTTCGTGGGTGAATACCCACTTCGTCGGATGCATGCATCCGACAAAGTGGGTATTCGCCCACGAAAGCTCATCCAATGAAGTGCGTATTCACTGGCAAAAGCTCATGCTCCAGTATGTCTGTTAGTCTATAAGGTGCCACAGGACTCTTCGCTACTTTTACAGATCCAGACTAACAGGGCTACCCCTCTGATACTTCTACATAAGAGTGCCTTCTTGTTGGTTGTTATAACCTTAATGCATAATCTTCAACTCAGATGTGTACCTTTTAAAATTAAACCTACACTGTACATTTTTAATGTGATTTACTTCGAAAACTTTTCAGATTCATTTTCTGATAATAGCTATAAAACTAATAGGTTATTTCATTTACCAAAGGTAATTGAAGCAGATATTTATGAAGTCACTGGGAGGTGAGCTATCTCCAATTCAACAGGTTAATCATTAATATTTGGAGAATTTTCTTGCTATGCTGTTAGGAGGAGAACATTACCGGGCAGACATTTAAATTATTTTATTTAACTAAAATAACATGTATTCTGAATTTTTTCTTCAACAGCAAACACATAATATTTTAACAAAACAAGCATGAATTTTTGAGTTTAAACATTCAAATTTTTTAAAATCAGGTTTGTTTTTGTTAAAAAGGTTAACTGAAATAGTTAAATGAAATATTTTAAAAAAAATTAAATCGACTGTCAGCCAGGTCAACATGAGAAACTCAGTTGTCTTCACCTTCATTTTCCTGTTCATAACCTGAAAAAGAAAAACAAGCTTTTCTGCTTTTTCAGGTCCAAAATGATTTCTCAATTTGGAATGATTTAGTCCAAAGGAAGAAAATATATTTTCTACACCAGCAGAAGCTACTGCTGTTAAAAGTGAGAATATCACTTCAATGGTCTCTAAATCCAAGTGCTTAAGTGAATTCCACCAGTTCATGGTGGGATTTTCTTTAAAACATCATCAGCAAACGTATATTTCTTGAATAGTTCTTATTCCCAAACTGGGTCTCTTTTATGGCCTGCTGCCATTATAGGTTTTTCCTTCTAATGAGTATGGTATGGTAGATCTCAGATCTATGATGGCTACACTCAGAAAGACCAAGATTTCTGAAATGTGCTGCTCAGTTACTTTTGTTTCTACTACCTGTTCCCCCTTTCTCAAATTTATCTCCAGACTACTTCTCCTTGTGCAGATCTATTCCACCTCCAACAATCTTGCACTTCTATAGAGAAGAGATTAACTCTGTGTACACAAATTTGTGAGGGACGATAGGGTTGAGGTCTGTTGTTTCTCATCCATCCATCAACTCACCTGCATTTTTGCTGTTACCAAACATGTTATCTCAAGACAAATCCACAATCTGAGAACTGCAAAACTAAGCATCTCTGGTATCTTCCAGACTGAACACTGACTCCCACTGGGTAGACAGAAAAATTAACCTAAATAATCTATACAGAAGCCCCTGGAGCCCCATAAGAATGGGTCCCTAATCCATGAACTATTGGAACTCATTTACAAAATTTTTCTCAAATATTACATGAATATATTGTCTCATATTATAGAAGTAGAATTAATAATCCCTATTCCATTATATGAATTTGAGATATCTTTGAGCTATAATGTATCTTAATTAAAACTATCTGTAGATGGATTTTTCCTCAAAGCATTTTATCAAAGAAATCCAATTTAAAGAAAGATTTTATGGTTTAAAAACATTTTTATCCACCCTACTCTGCAATCTGTTTTAAGTACATACTATACTCTTAATTTTTCTCCATAACTCTATAGTAGTAAAGATAAGAACATAAGAATGTTCCTACTGGGTCAGACCAAAGGTCCATCTAGCCCAGTATCCTGTCTTCTGATAATGGCTGGTGCCAGGTGCCCCAGAGGGAATGAACAGAACAAGTAATCAAGTGATCCCTCTCTTGTTGCTTATTCCTAGCTTCTGGGAAACAGAGGCTAGGGACACCATTCCTACCCACCCTGGAATCCAGAGGAACCCTGTGATCCAGAATAATTTTTGAGGTTTATTTTATTAATTGCAGAATGATATATTCATGCATATAACTTTGGGAAATCATTTCTAAATATGGTTCATTGCTTTTCAAAGAATTCAGAGCCTATTAAAGCTCACTTTTACTTATGAAATCATAGCTACTGACTGTATTTTGAACAGCCACTCAGTTGTCTCACTTTTTAAAATGTAATCAGAGATTTAAGAACACCTATGCTTTGATTCATGGGTCTTTACCATGAGATCCGGAAGAAAATAAGTTAAAATTTTATGTTGAACAGCACTGCATACTGTTTTCTCTAATTGAAAATTCATTATACTTAAGTTTGTGTTGGCACATCCCAAATATGTACCAATTCCTCTGTCAAACAAAATCATGTAAAGAAGTTAAATAAAAATTTCCTCATGGAAGAAATCTATATACTTAATTATACTTAACATTTAGATCAATGAGCATTTAATTGTAATACTATTACAATTAGTGCTGCTAAAGTAAATCTTCATATGTGAACTAAATTGGTGAAGGCAATTTGTGAATACAAACTCCTGAAATGCTTACATCAAACTCTCTGCAAACATCCATATTACACAAGTTAACATTGCTCTTCTGTTAAAATGATAGTTAAATATCAACATTTTTAATTGTTAATTGGAAGCAAATAACTAAAACCGTTCTTTATAATATGCTTACAACTAACTGTAAACTGGCCCCCTCACGCTCTGATGGACACTGTAAGACAAAAATACGCAGGAATCATAAGAACTCTGGGGCATTCAACACTGTTCTCTGCAGAAAGATTTTTTCCGTTGGTGATGCTACACTTTTAAGCTTGCTTTACAATTCCATGGTGGTCTTCACTACTTGGTTTGAAACTAAAAGTGAAACTGTCAGAAAGATTACTGGGAGATGTACAAAATCTTCATGTGTATAAAGTGCAGTGAACACAGTTTGCTTCCTATGTAACTTTGTGCTTCACCTTTAGAATTCTCCTAGAGCTTTGGTAAAGATGAAGTCAGTTTTCTTGTAGAGTGCGCTTGGGAAAAGTTTATTTTCTTTCTCATGCCACTAATGCTGGCAGTCTGACTGGATGGAAATGTCAATGTGGACCATACTTACCTTCAGATGGTCCACCTCTCTTCGCATTCAAAATAGCACCATACCTGTGGCAACTACAATAACTGCAAATATGGAAAAGTAGTATTAGGAAAGCTTGTGTTTTCAGCTATGTTTTAAAGCAGTTTAGCAACTGAAATTAGGAATATGACTGGTCAGCTCTCTGACCCCCAAGAACTTTTGTAATGCATTATACTCAGTTTAAGAGGTGAATAATTAGCATAAAAATTAAAAAGCACACCATACCAGAATAAATCATAACGATGTAGTTGTAGTAGTGACAGTTCTGTTTAAATAAAAGTTTAATTGGCATAGAGTTGCATTGCACACACTTGCTTAAAGCAAGCAATTACTTAGCTGCCATTTAATGTTTTGGATGGACTTCATTCAGCTTGAGGAATTGAGTGAATCTTTGCTTCTAGATTTAAATTGTTGGTCATAGAATGCTCTTGTACTCTCTGCAGATGTAGCCTGAACTTAAATTCTGGTAATGTGTAAGGAACATAAAGTATGTACTAAGGTACCCTTTGAACTACAAGGCAAACATAACTGATCTACATAAATTCAGTAATAGAAGAAATTAAGTTCTGAATCAGTATATGAAACAGTTTGAACCTGAAATCTGTAATGGCTAAAAACAGCACTGTTTACACCAAACATGGTGGAGTTAAAAAAAATAATTAAATATAAACTCATTTCAAATTTAATTTGAAATTGTTAGTTTAAGGCCTAAACTTACTATGATCTATTTGTGTTTAATTTAAATGATTAAGCGGTACATGTTTGTAGCTGATGTTCTGAAGTTATACCACTGAACTGCTGATGGAAGTTGATGGCTAAGCATCTGGAACCAGAGTTTAAATGCTGAACCAGCTTTTGACAGCAGAGTAGCTGCCCCTTCTGCAGATGTTCAGGGAATATTTTCTTTTCAGTTTATTCAGTTTGGTTCAATTACTAGTTCATTCATAGTTAAAAAATCAGTCAAGTGATAAAGCTAGGAGAATTGTTTTTATTTTCCAGTCTAGGAATAAAAACCAGGTTTGAGGGGATGAGATGTACTAATTTTAAAATCTTGGAGGACATGGTGACCAGAAACAATAAATTCAGATAATAGTTTAATACATCAGTTTTAAAGGCAAAATATATTTTGATAAACTTTTAAATGTATCCAGCACATTTAAGGTAGTTTTCTTTAAAGTAAATGCTGTTTTTGTGTATTTTAATCAAATTTGAATTTCCATCCGAATAAAATTTTTACAAATCACAAAAAAAAATCTAGTAAGTCATTCACCATTTTCTAACAGAATAAAAGGTAAAAATTAAGAATCTGAATAAATGTAAATTGTTATGATGGTCTAAATACATGTGTAGATACAATGCATCTTCCTAGTTAGCAAGATGTGTCAAGTTTAGTGTAAAGTCTGTATTTAGTTACTTTAAAACAGGTTTATCTGCATCAGAGGGATAGCCGGGTTAGTCTGGATCTGTAAAAGCGGCAAAGAATCCTGTAGTCTATAAGGTGCCACAGGACTCTTTGTTGATTTTACCTGTTTTAAAGATTACCAAATGGTGAGAATCAACCTTTCTTTAGAAAAATAACTGAAGTACAAATGTAAAACACAACTAAAATTTATTTAAATCAAGGTTTCTTGCTTGCTGTTTGAAATCATGATTAAAATTGGTAATTTAAATAATTGTGGTTTAAATCAGTCCACCCTGTCATCAAGTTGCGTATGAAATAGGGGAACAACTGCAGGTATCCAGTTTTGTTATAGGTATGCTGTTTCTCCTGGGCAATGGAGGTCTGAATGTGATAACTCCTGAAAGTTGTCTCCTCGACTTCAGTGGAACTACACCTCTACCCTGATATAACATGATTTCAGCTATAATATGGTAAAGCAGTGCTCTGGGGGGCGGAGCTGTGCACTCTGGCGGATCAAAGCAAGTTTGATATAATCCAGTTTCACCTATAACGCGGTAAGATTTGGCTCCTGAGGACAGCGTTCTATCAAGGTAGATGTGTACTTGTGCATGAATAGACCACTCACATGAGTGGAAATTCCAGAATGGGCCCTCACAGTTAATAGTTGCAGGTTTAGAATAAAAACTTGACGCCACTGGTAAATCTTAAAGTTATTAGTAACCCATAGTTGAAGCAATAAGACACTAACTACATTGTGCACAGGTCCATACTACTTAGTACAGGTAGAATCTTAAGTACTCTTAGTATTTAACTATGACTGGTCTGTAATATTCTATATAATTAGCTTTTATAGTAGCAATATGCATTTATAGGCCACAAAGGAGCACAGTCTTGAAATAGCATTTATTCAAATAGTTTAGCAACTTAAGATCAAAAAGTGCTTCCATGTAAACTTTCTTCTTTCAAAAAATCTGAAAGTCTGGATTCTTACTATTTTTAAATCCATCATTCTGTTTCAGATGTTACTCAGACATTTGTTTGACTCAGAGAAAAACATCCACTTTTCAGATCACCATCTTGGTGCATCAACTAAGAAGACTTCATGTTCAGGAAAAAAAACTAAAAAGTACTTCAGATTGAGCTGACTTTTAAACATTGGGTAAAATATAGAACAAACAATTCAAAGGGGCATGCAATTTGAAATCTAGTCAGTTTAAAATAAGTTAAAAGTAGCTTCATGTTCTGGGCTTCCTAAGCCTCCTGACAGTTTGAGTGTTCTTTATTCCACATTAAAAATCTCACCTGTTGCTGCATTAAAAAAACTGTAATTACTTTTAATCAAGTAGGAAAACAATAGACAGGTATATCTAAGCTGATGTCCCTTTAGCTTTTACACACTGAAAAATATAATTGTAAATGGAGCATTATTCTGGAAAATAGTTTAACTACCTATTGATAGATAGCTGGCCTGCATTACAGCATTTCACCTTGGATTTTAAATGTCTGGCTATGAATGTCCCTATTATCAGACTGCTGACAAGGTTCATTTAGCCAGCCTCCATGTTCCTGCTTTCTGAATGCTGAGCATAATAATCTGACAGGCAATTAATGCAAAGCAATACGGCCTGACTGCCCTGGTCATTTCTATATGAATTCTCCCAGTGAACCATGCTTAATCTGCTAGTGAACTAGTCACGACATAGTTCTGGATGGGCAGAAGATACTTTTGGAAGGGGCAGGGATATCTTTCTACAAGTGATCTGGTAGTTGAGTATCCTGTAATAAACAAAATCTTGTGGTGGAGTATGAAATGGAGTGAAATCCATCTTAAGTTGCTACCTTAGGATGAGCAGAAATCAGTTGCCTAGCTGAGTTAATCAAACAAAGTTGAATGAAGCTCTGAGAAACATTATCTTAAACTTGTCTTCTGGATATGATTCATCATAGGGTCTGTCTACACCAGAGACTTCTGCACATTGTCATTCCCTGCAAAAGATTTGTTACAATAATGTAAATAAAAAGCAACCTACGGCAGTGTCTTACCTCCAAATTGATCTGTATTGGTGTAAATCACTTTTGTACTGCATCAGTATAGTAGTGGGGGGTTTGTATTGGTGTAGCTATAGTTAGATTAGTGCAAAAGTCTCTGGCATAGACAAGCCTTTAGTGTGGTCATTCTGAACCTTTGCCATACCTGGACTCCTCCTTCCCAGTTAGCGATACAGAAATGGCTTGGTGGTCAGAACTCAGACATCTGTTTGTAATCACAGGTTGACAACCCATGTCATATTCTGCCTCTGCAGATAAACTTTCAGAATAAAGTAGTACTTTACTGATAAGTGTTCTGCAAGGGCTGAGCTACATTCAGCAAGGAAAAATCCTTGTTTCTTTGAGTTTAAAAACACCATTCAGAACTTTCCTTGTGAAAGTCAGCAAGTACCAGTGTGAAAGAAGAGCTGCTTCTGAGTACCCATTTCTTTTCATAAAATAGAAGCATGCATTTACCTAGTGAAAGTTGTAAACTTCAAAGCCTTATCAAGTACCTCTGTCAGTTCTGCTGGCATTGTTTTGCTGCCAAAGCTTTCTGGTGAATTGAATGACAAGTCCAAATGGTTTTTGTGGTATAGTAGACTTGATTCTAGTCACAAGGCTGCTGTGTTGCTCAGGCACAATCAGTGCAAATACCAATCCAGCCCAAATATAAGACTGTTTCATAGATTTCAAGGCTAGAAGGGACCACTGTGATCATCTAGTCTGATCTCCTGTACAATCCAGGCCATAGATTTTCCCAAAAATAATTTCTAGAGCATATCTCTTAAGAAAAGATTCAGAGATGGAGAATCTACCATGACCCTTGGTAAATTGTTAAAAATAGGTGCTTTATTTCTAGTCTGAATTTGTCTAGCTTCAGCTTCCAGTCATTGAATTTTATCTGTCTTTGCTAGGTTGAAGATCGCATTATCAAATATTTTTTGTCCTTATAGGTACTTATAGACTGTAACCAAATCACCCCTTAACCTTCTCTTTAAGATAGACTGAGCTCCTTGCAGCTATCACTGTCATGTTTTCTGATCCTTTAATCATCCTCGTGCCTCTTCTCTGAACTATCTCCAGGTTATCAACATCCTTAAGTTACAGACACCAGAACTGGATATAGTATTCCAGGAGTGGTCACACCAGTACCAAACAGAGGTAAAATAATCTCTGCTCTGAGATTGCCATGTTCATGGATCCAGGGTTTGCATTAGCCCTTCTGGCAACAGTCTCTCATTGGGAGTCATGTTCAGCTTATCCTTCTCCATGACCCCCTAAATGTTTTTCAGAGTCACTGCTTCCCAGGATAGAGTCCCCCATGTTTTAAATATGGCCTACATTCTTTGTTCCTAGATGTGTATCTATTTAGCCATATTAAAACACAGATTGCTTGAGGCCAGCCAATCCAGCTTGCTCTGTATCAGTGACCTATCCTCTTTCCTTATTTACTACTCCCCTAACATTTGTAATCTGCAGACTTTCAAGGATTTTGGTTTTCTTCCAGGTCACTGATAAAAAGTTAAATAGCGTAGGACCAAGAATCGATCCCAATGGGACCCCTCTAGAAACACCCTCTAAATGCTGATTCCCCATTTCTAACTGTTTTGAGACCTATCAATTTGTCAGCTTTTAATGTATGCCCTGTTAATTTTATCGTTCTAGTTTTTAATCAACATGTCATATAGTACCAGGTAAAATGCCTTACAAAAGTTTGTTTGTTATATCAACACTATAACCTTTATTAACCAAACTTGTATTCTCATTAAAAAAAGTCAAGTTAGAAGGAATCCATCTTCCATAAACCCAAGTTGATTGGCATTACTTATTACCCTTTAATTCATTATTAATCAAGTCTAGTATAAGTCATTCCACTATCTTACCTCGGATCAGTGTTAAACTGACAAGCCTATAATTACCTGGGTCATTTCCTTTACCCTTCTTAAATAATGGCACAATGTTACCTTTTTTGCAATCTTTGGAACTTCCCCCGTGTTCCGAGAGCTGTTGAAAATAAACATTGTAGTCCAGCAAGTTCCTCAGCCAGCTTTTTTTAAAACTATTAGTTGCAAGTTATCTGGACCTACTGACTTAAACATTTTTAACGTCAGTTGCTGCTGTTTAACATCCTCCAGAGATGCTAGTAGAATGAAAGCATTGGCATATGACTGTATCATGTTTTTCTCAAATACAAAACAAATTTACTGAACACTTCCGACTTTTCAGTATTGAAAATTGTGCCATTTCCATCTAATGGACCAATGCTGTTAGGATTCTTTGTTTAAAAGTAAAACTCCTTATTATCCTTAACTCTGGTGGCCATAGACTTTTCCTTGTCCCTTTTGGTTATCTGATTAATTTGCTAACAATTCCTATTTTCTGATTTAAATTTATGCTGTCTTCCTCTTTTTTCCATTTATTTTATGTTTTTATTTTTATAGGTCACTTCCCTTCCCTCCTAAACTAGGTTATTTTTAACCAATATAGTTTTCCTTGAGTGTGGCTTTTTGGACTTCTAGTAAAGTCCTCAAGCAATTCGCAATTATCATTCACATTTTTCCTATTAAATTGTTCCAGCTAATTTGGCTCAGTTGTTTTCAGTTTTGTGAAACTGACATTTTCAAGAACCATATATATTTTACTGGTTTGGACTTAATTCTGTTTGTACTTTATAAACGTGATTAAGTTATGATCACTTGTAACTAAACTACAGTTAGCTCTTAGTTGTCAAGTATCAGAGGGGTAGCTGTGTTAGTCTGGATCTGTAAAAGCAACAGAGTCCTGTGGCACCTTATAGACTAACAGACGTATTGGAGCATGAGCTTTCGTGGGTGAATACGACGGAGTGGGTATTCACGCACAAAAGCTCATGCTCCAATACGTCTGTTAGTCTATAAGGTGCCACAGGACTCTTCGCTGCTCGTAGTTGTGTGATTAGTTGCTCTTTATCCCTCAGATGAGGTCTAGTGTAGAATTTCCCCTGTGCTGGGGGCAACATTTTTTGAGTTAGGAAATTGTCATCTATAATACTTAGAAATTCTGTGGGTGTCTTAGTACTGGAGCATGGTATCTCTAGCATATGTTTTGAAGTCCTCCATGATAACAGATTTTTTTTCCTACACATGATGGGTAATTGTGTAAGAAGTCAGTCATCCTTTTCCCTGTCATGATTTGGTGGTCTGTAGCAGATGCCAACTAATACACATGTTGTACTGTATCTGTTAGGATGTTGATCCACAAGCTTTCAAAATTTTTTCTTCAAAGTTATCAGTGACTCCCAAAACATTTTTTGACTGAATGCCACTCCCATTCCCATTTTTGCCCACTTGATCCTTTCTAAATAGGTTACAACCATTGATTTCAATAATCCAGTCATGGAGATCATTCCCCTTCAGGTCTTAATACCAAGGTTGAATTTATGTTCCTAAATGAGCAGTTCCAATTCCTCTTGTTGCCCATGCTCTTGCTATTGGTGTATAGGCAAATGAAGAATTTCTTCATGTCCTTTGGTTCCTTGTTTGATTTTATTTATGGGTGTGTGTGCTAAATGAGTCCTTGTATCTTCCCTCTTTTTACACTTGTTTTGTTGTTAGTTTAGTGCCCTCCTGACTACTCTGGCCAGCTTGGCTCTTAGGAGATTGGTTCCCTTTCTGCTGAGATGGAGGTCATCTAAAGTATGCAATCTCCTTTTACCATAGAAGGTGTTTGGTGTTCCACAGTAGCAAATGTCCACATCACTTACCTAGCTGGTCCTTCACTTCCAAAGTCTTCTGCCTTGTCTTCCTTTGCTCACACAACAGGAAGAAACTGTGATCACTTGAAAGAGTGTTGAAGGAGAAGAACTTCCAAGTACCCTGAAATCTTGTCTGATCTGTGATTGTCCCACAGTGCAGTGTCATTCGTGATATGAACCATCATGAATAGATCCTGGCCCATTAACGTGAGAATCCTATTCATTGTTAGTGATGTCTCATGTTTTGGCTCTGGAAAGGCAGCATACCATTCTGTTGTCCTGTGCCTTGCACAATGTTTTTTCAATTCTTCCAAGTATTGAATCGCCAACAAGAATAGTCTGTCATCTTTAGACAGTTGGAGAACTCTTCATAGGCAAGCTTTTTTTCTTACAGGTTGAGTTGAGCTACCATCTTCAGGGTTAGATGGTGTCCCGTATGTTCCCTTAGACCAGCTGGATCTTGAGATCTTCAACAGTTTTCATGTTGAGGACCTGGTATCGATTGGAAACTGCTACCTGTGTGGAATTCCTCCTGGTCTTCTCTTCTCTGGTAGCCACAGCCTGCCCATCTTCATCTGTCCCCAGCTGTGTAGAGCCTCACTGTGACCTCTTCTCATGCTTACACACTGTCAGGTCTCCCCTGACTTCCTCTTTCTCTGATTCTTTGGTGGCAAGCTCCTTTTGTTCTTGAACCTGATGTTTGCTGTACTTGGCTGTCTAGGAACTCCTCAGCATCTCTACTTGTCCCTTAATCTAAGAATCTTCCTCCACCACAGCTGCCAACTTGCATTTCATGCACAGGAAGTCACTTCTGACTTCAGACAGGAAAGAAAACATGGCACTGTAGTAAGAGGAGGCCCTGAGATATAAACCTTGGTATCAGAGGCCTGGTATGAGGCCTAAGGCCTGAACTAAAGTAATGGTCAAGACTTTGCTAACATAAAGCAAAGTTAAGCTGTGAGCCAGAGGCAGGCCCTGCTCACAGAAGCTGACAAGAAAAGGGCTGATCCTGCAAAAAAAAGACATAGCTAAAAGGTACTGGACACCAGATAACAAACATTCGCATACTTGTTACACTCCACATAGATAACAAGAAACAGACTAACCCATCCCAATGACAGGGGCAAAAGGGTAATATGATGAATAAAATTTTGTTCGAACCAACATGTACAAGATGAGAGGTGGCACTTTACTATGTAGAGGGGTTGTACCTTGCTATGTAGAGGGATTGCACCTCATACATCAGGAATGATGTACAACTTGTTTGTACCTGTGTATAAGAATGCATCCCTGGGGCAGTGTCTTCATACGGCCGAGGGGGCAGTGGAAAGTCCCGCCACTAACTGAGCCGAGTCCTTTGCCAAGAGGCACTTACTCGTAGTATGCCCTGAGCTAGAGTAAAAATCTACAGGAAACTTCCATTTTCAGAGAGGAACTGCTGCATGGAACATTGCAGTGTCCTTCAGGTAGCCTTGCGTGAAGCCCAGGAATTGTTTTGTTCCATGTTGTTGTTAGTCGTGCAGCAGCTGCACAGTGGTGTGCCATTCTGCTCTGGAGAAACAAGCTGATTGGTGGGATTGTATCATTATGCAAGTATGGGATGATCAGTGGCTGCAGAACTTTTAAACACAAGGCCACTTTCCAGGAACTGTGCGCTGAGCCCTCCCCAGCCTTGCAGTGCAGCAACACTAAAATGAGACATGCTCTGATAGTGGGAAAAGCGAGTGGCAATTGCTGTGTGGAAGCTTGTAATGCTAGATTGCTACTGGTCAGTGGGGAATCAATTTGTAGTTGGGAAATCCACTGTGCAGGTTGCTATGATCCAAGTATGCAGGGCTGTTAATCGTCTTCTCCTAAGAAGAGTTGTCACTCTGGGCAAGGTGCAGGAGATACTGGATCGTTTTGTTGCAGTGGGGTGATAGCATGTATATCTGTATTGTCAGCAGACCACCATTGACAGAGTACATAAAGAGCAAAGGATACTTTTCTGTGGTGGTGCAGGTGCTGGTGGATCACTGAGGAGGTTTTACTGACAGCGTGGGATGGTCTGGGAAGATGTCTGACGCATGCATCTTTAAGAATACACTTCTAGTCAGAAAGCTGTAAGCAAGGACTTGTTTTCCAGACTGCAAAATCACCACTGATGTTGAAATACCAATAGTGATCCTGGGAGATCCAGCCTGCCCCTTACTCCCATTGCTCATGAAGCCATACACCAGATATCTGGACTGCAGCAATGAGCAGTTAAACAATAAGCTCAGCAAGTGTGGAATGGTTGAATGTCCCTTTGGCCATTTGAAGAGTTGCTGACATGAAGCAGACTTTGAAAACCCATTCTATTAATGACTTTGATGGGGCAGTGCCCCTCATTGTCAGGCAAAGGGTTAATAACAGCCCTTGGAGCAGCTGTGCAAAACCCAACCAACCAGAGGAAGGCTTAGAAGCAGCCAATCAGGGCCAGGCTGGGTCCTATAAGAAGGGCTGCAGGGAAGAGTGTCCCTAGAGCTTGAGGGAGAAGGACTGACTGCCTGTAGAGAGAAGTACCTGGGACAGAGCAGTGCTGGGCAGGGTTAGGGGAGCAAGCAGAGCTCCATCCTGGCTGGCTCCCAGACTGTGGCCTTGATGCAGGGGCCAAGTAGGTGCTGGGGGTATGGGGAAGTGGCCCAGGGAAAGCAGGTAGCAGCAGAGAAGGAGAGGCAGTGAGCATCTGCTATAGTGTCCCTGGGTTGGGGCCCAGAGTAGCGGGCCCCTGCTCCCCCTTTGCCACACTGGCCACCAAGGGAAGTGGCCAGCCAAAGGACTGCAGTGTCCCCTGAGCAAGGGGCTGGACTAGGAGGCTGCAGTTTGCCACTGTAGCAAGAAGCCAGGTGAAGGACTGCTGGTTCACCCGGAAGGGGGAGATAACGGAGTTGGGACACAGCCAGAGGGCCATGCCCTGAAGAGGATACTGTAGTCTGGGTCAACGCGGGTCCCCAGAGATAGTGGAGAAGCAGTGATGGAAAGTGAGACACAACAAGAGGAGGATGCCCTGCTGATGGACAGAGCTAATTCCCAAAGAAACCAGCAGGAGGTGCCATGGTGGTGAGCACAATCTTTTACAATGACCACAATAATGCATGGTGCTTTTCTGTGTTGTGCCTACCAATAGTCTGAACTTTCCTGTGACTGCTGATTATGTAGTGACATTATCTGAGAAAAAAATACCTGTTGCTTTGCTCTGAAAATAACTTGCAGCCCCCACTCACTAGCACCACTAGAACTGCCTCCCAACCTACTGCTGGAAGACAATCACTGGGGAAACATTCCATTCAGCCTTGGCCCTTCCAGAGGTACTGCTGGTGAATGGGGGGTGTACTTGATGCCTGGGGAATATGCATTGACCCAGCAACTCATTTGGGTTGGGGGCTGAAACAGTGGCTGCCATGAGTGAGGGGAGAGTGGGCTGCTGCTTAGTGTGGAAGGTATGGGAGCCAGGACTCCGGCTTCCACCCACCACTCCGCATCTGAGGTGGACTCGCACCCCTGTGCCTCAGTTTCCCTCTGCCTCTCCGCACTTTGAATTAATATTTTATTTTCAAGACCTGGACTTTTAGTTTGTCTGTGCGAAACAAAATTTGACAAAGAATTAAACCTTGGAAAGATGGGACTACAATGGCCAGAGGCACGCATTCATCTCTTGAAAAATCCGTATGTGTGGCTGAGATTCTGTGCATCCTTGGCTGAGGCTGAGCGGAAGGGATATTCCATTTGCCCTTGACAGCTACTGGAATGTGTGGGGGAAGTAGAGCGATGTTGGAATGCTGTTCTGCAGGGGCTGCAGAGGGAGTCAAGCCTTAAGCTGTTTCTCCTATAGGTCAATCAGATGCCTCAACATGTCTTCCTTCAGAATCCCCATCATCACCTTCTCTGTGCCATGCTCATTCTTACGGGCTTTTCTCCTCCTCATAATGTCTGTGTTCATGTTTTCTGCGAGAGCAGTCCTCCATGTTCTCTGCTCAGTTTCCACTGTCCCAGAAGTACTCCTTTCATTAAATGTCATGCATTCTCTTTTGCCCTTCTTATCTGAGACACCCTCTCCGCTGGTGTGGAGGAAGTGTAAAGGCTACACTTTCAGGCCTAAAACAGGCACAGCGCAAAGGGATCATTGTCAGTGCAAACTTGCCATATAAAAATCCTTCCCCTGAATCCATGCATGTGTAAAACAGAACATTTTCATTTCTACAAGGTGTTCATTGAACTTATTTGCTGCCCTAGCCATGGTGAGTAAGGCAAGGGAGCTAGACCATCTGCAGTAGGCGGGGGGCTGGGAGGGGACGACATGACCCGCAGCAGAACTGTAGGTTCCCAGGGGACCATGCCACCTTCTCTTTCTAACATGAAAATTGTCTGGAGGTCAGGGTCTGGCATTCTCCCTTCCAAACTACAACCGGAGGCGGTGTGGGATGTGTCTGCATGTGATGGCCTATGGCTACAGAAATATTTTCCTTTTCTTCCTCTGCCACTGTTGGTCTACCAGGGTAGCCTGGGGACACAGAGGGCAGCCTGGAGCATCTACCTGCCCTGCGTGGGGGGACAGGGTGCCCAAGAGCAGCCCTTGACCTGTGTCCTCGCACCCTGTCTGCCCTAGGCTTACAGTTTGTGTGGGCAGTGCCAATCCCTGCCATCCAGACTACAGCCATGTAGTGTCAAGCATGGAGGAAGGGATGGAAAAACAAGAGGAAGTCCACAGGTGCTAGTGTTTGTGGGTCGAGCAATTGAAGTGAATACTACCACTGTCTCCCATAGATAACCCTAGCTGATATGCTCCTGAAAGTAACACATGGTGCAAGGGAACAGCTGCTGCTGCAAGTGTCCAGGTACAGACTGCGTCCTTATGCTGTGTACTGCGATGATGCTTGCTAAATTAATACTGGAGTGGTGTGCGACAGTGTTGTACCATGGTGGAAGAAATACGGCAATCTTCCACAGAAACCTTCTACAGTGGATTAGAGTACCTGCATGATAGTTTCCTGGAGAGCTCTATGGAGGATTCCCAGGATGTCCCTCTGTACACAATGTTTTGCAGAGCACCCGCTGCTTAGCCGGTCCAGGCACTAGGAAGCACATAGCCACTGTGCTGCAACTGGTTTTTAAATAAAAAAACAAACAAGATGTGACACCCCCCCCCCCCCAATATTTATGGTAAGTGCTTACTCAGCAGAGGTTCTTTCCCTGGAATCATGCTCAGCCATGCTGCTGCTCTGCACTTGTCTGGACTTTTCTAGGCTCTCCAGGACAAAATATCAGAAAATATCATATTGCTGTTATGTAAATCTATGGTATGTCCACATCTGGAATACTGCATGCAGATGTGGTCGCCCCATCTCAAAAAATGTATTGGAACTGGAAAAGGTTCAGAAAAGGGCAACAAAAATGTTGCATATGGAATGGCTTCCATATGAGGAGATTAAGACTGGGACTTTTCAGCTTGGAAAAGAGACTACTGGGGATAAGATGGAGGTCTATAAAATCATGACTGGTGTGGAGAAAGCAAATAAGGAAGTTTTATTTATGCCTTCTCATAATGCAAGAACTAGGGGGTCACCAAATTAGTAGGCAGCAGGTTTAAAACAAACAAAAGGAAGTACTTTTTCACACAACACAGTAAACTTGGTGGAACTCCCTGCCAGAGGATGTTGTGAAGGTGAAGACTATATAACAGGGTTCAAAAAAGCGCTAGATAAGTTCATGGCAGGTAGGTCCATCCATGGCTATTAGGCAGGATGGGCAGGGGTGGTGTCCCTACCTTAACCTCTGTTTGCCAGAAGCTGGGACTAGATAACCAGGGATGGATCACCTGATTACCTGTTCTGCTCATTTGCTCTGGGGCACCTGGCATTGGCCACTGTCAGAAGACAGGATACTGGGATAATGGACCTTTGATCAGACCCAAGATGGCTCTTGTTATTCAGTGGATCCCCTGCTCATGTCTCCCATTGTTGTCATCCTCAGTGTTGCCTGCGGTGGCCTGGGACTCTTGACTCCTCAGAGGTATCCATGCTGCTCTTGGAGGTTTTTGGTGGGGTCATGAAAGAACGGCATGCAGTTCCTTGTAAAAGTGGCATGTCTGCGGTGCTGAACCAGAGTGACTGTTCACCTGTCTTGCCTTCTATGCCTGCTGCAGCTCCTTTGCTTTCACACGGCGCTGCTGCAGATCCCTTTGGTAGCCCTTCTCCTCCATGCTGTGAGAGAGGTTCTCATAGATATCCATATTTCTGTGGCTTGATCTGAGCTGTGCCTGGACAGTCTTTGCTCCGCACAGACCCAGGAGATCCACCAATTCTGTATACTCCAGTCAGGAGTATGTTTTGAGCATGGAACCGGCATGATCAGCTGGGCAGGCAAACTCACCATGCAAATAGAAATTCAGAAGTTTACCGGGAAGGGGCTCTTTCCTGTATACCTAGCTGCTGGACAGCAGAGTTGAGAATGGTGACCAAAGTGATCACAGTAGAGCATTGTGGGATACCTCCTGGAGGCCAGTTAAAACAATGTAAGCAAGACAGTATCTACAATGCCATTATGTTGACTTAATTATATCAAGTGCTACACTTCTTGTGGAGTTAGAGTAAGTAAGTCAAGGTAGCAGGCAAGTTATGTTGGCGGGAGAGATCTGGTAGCATAGAGATTTATTATGTTGGCCTAACTCTGTAGTGTAGACCAGTCCTCCCAGCCCTTACCAAGGCACCAAGAAACAGATCTGTCTCAGTTGTTGAAATGGGGGCACTCTGCCCAGTTATGCAGCTTGCAGACAGAAAAGTCAGACAACCTACAGACAAAACTACACCACTCACCAAGTCTTTCTACCTTCAAGCACAGCTACAACCCTCAAATTCTCTTAACTCCCTCTGTTCGTGGCTCCTTCAAAGTTTTCCCCTTTTGCATGTCCTGTTGGGACAATGAAACTGGCAGCCATACTATATGGACACTTCCCACACTTGCTGGACTGGAGTCTCATTCATTTTGTATTGAAAAGCATTGGCAGTTCTGAAGAGCTGAACATTTGCAGCCATTTAATAAAACAATCACCAGCTGCCTGCATCATTGGGAAGAAAAGTATTTTGACAACAGAACGGAACAAAACATTGCACCCAGCATTTCAAGTGTCAATCAGGATTTCCCCAACTGAGTCTTGACAGCTTTGGCTGTTTGCAGTGACATAGTATAATGCTCAGAGGGCTTTGTTTTGCAAAGGTGAGTGGCAGGATCCAGGTGGCTTGTTCTTTCCTTTTAACCATATGCGTGTCCTAGGATCCTTTATGGGCTGCTCTGACAACTCTGAAGTATTATGGCAGCTGACAAGCATTTTGATGAGCTCTGATTTGGGCTCAGCAGAGGAAGGTCAGGCTTCAAGTAGCAGATCCACAAACAATGGGGGGGAAAGGAACTGTTGGGTCTGCTCTGCTGCTTGGCATCATGGAACAGTGCAGGAAAAATATAATATAATCTGGTTCCGTTGAGGAGAAAACTGGAGAGGAGGAAGAAAAGTGAAAAACACTGAGCACTTGGCTGCAGAAAAATAGACTCTCATGGTAAGTGTGCCATTTCCACCAAAAATGCCAGATTTCCTGGCCACAGGATCCTGGTGTTCACAGGGCCTTGAATGAGATAAGTGGGGGCAATTAATGCTTCTGAGCTAGTTTCAGTATATCTGCAGATTGACACTGACATCGCTGCATTGATTTAACCTAAAAGTGAAACATCTCTACAATGTCTGCAGGTGTGGTATTCAGCAACATAGTCCATGTCTACACTAGTGAACTTAGAGGCGCAGCTGTAGCCAATCAGTGCTGACAGGAGAGAGCTCTCCTGTTGATGTGATAAAACCATTTCAGTAAGCAGCAGTAGCTATGTTGGCTTCTCCCCCTGACATAAGTGTGCACACGAGCGCTTACGGCAGTGAAACTTGTCACCCAGGTTTTTTTACATCCCTATTGATGACATAAGCGGTAGTGTAGACATGGCCTTACTTTCAATTTTAGGTAAGCAAGTGTTGACTCTCAGCTCATTTACTAGTCATTCTTCTATTTTTCCAAAACTTTCAATAAATGAACTGTAAGTTTGATCCAGTACTTCCTGGTTTTCTTTTTTATACCCATGTTCAGAAACTTTTCCTGGAGCAGTAGTCATTTAAGTATTAAATTACTAGAGGGTTGCATGCTTAGCTGAACTGTACACCGAGGCAGGCCAGTTGTCACTCTCTACAACACTGAGATCATTGTCTCATCCCTGTACTAGTGACTATATAGTGATCTTAATGAAAACCAGGCTTTTCTGGCTGTCAGGCTTTCAGTTAAATCAGTAGGAGTTTTGCCTTGAACGTTTCCTGAAACTTTAGAATTGTTCAGTTGCAGTTTTCAAAAGTTATCAGAGTACTAAGAAAAATGTCATCAAGTGGAGTGTAAGGCTTCACTTAGGCCACATCTACACTACGTGATAATATCAAATTAGCTAAAATCGGTCTAATAAAACTGATATAAATTCGATTTCACGCGGCCACACTAGGCACAGTAATTCGGCATTCTGCGTCCATGGTCCGAGGCTAGCATCGATTTCTGAAGCGTTGCATTGTGGTAGCTATTCCGTAGCTATCCCATAGTTCCCGCAGTCTCCCCCGCCCCTGGGAATTCTGGGTTGAATCATTGTCGCGGGTGGTTCTGGGTAAATGTCGTCAGTCATTCCTTCCTCCGGGAAAACAGC